>NC_136732.1:42020400-42150400 GCF_936440315.1 Barbus barbus | reverse complement strand
ATGAGAGTCATCCTCACTGAACCTCAGCGACAGCACTGTGAGACACACACACACAGACAGACACACACACACACACACACACAGAGAGAGACACACACAGACACAGACACACACACACACACACACACACACACACACACACACACACACACACACACACACACACACACACACACACAGAGAGAGATCAGTTCACTAGAACGCTTCGGTTACAGTGAATCAAGCGCGAGTCGACTCCAGCGAACCTTATTATCCTCCGGAGAGAATATAATAAAGGTTGCCAATTTCTAAATATTAATGAATTGAAAATAAGTGTTAATTTTACCAGTAAATCCTCCAGGAATAACGCGCGCGTGTTGATCTTTGGACGGCGCCATCTTCATTTACCGTTTACAAGCGTCACCGGAAGCAGAGCCGCAGTGGCTTCTGGGAACTGTAGTTCTTACGCTGACCGTTTCTCCAAACGAGTAGAATAATCAAGAATCGAGCGACATCTGAACATTTTATAATCAGATTCAGAACAGAGTCTAATTCGTTTTTCTGTATAATAAAAGCGAATATGGCTGTTAAGAACTAATAAGTAAATAAACAATTAAAACCACTTGTGTTTTATTCAGTCTTGTCTAGTTTTATTAAAAGATTGTCTATTCTCTGGCAATCTTCATATTTGCTCTAGACTGCATGAGCATCCCTTGTTTGTATTATACTTTAATCTGTGTTTGTGATGTTTTTGAGTCTCTTCTGCTCATTTATTTGATCAAAACCACAGTAAAAAAAAAGTATATATATACATGAAATATTATTAGACTGTAAAACAGCTGTTTTCTGTGTGAATATGTGTTAAAGTGTAATGTATTCCTGTGATCTGCAGCTGTATTTTCAGCATCATTACTCCAGTCTTCAGTGTCACATGATCTTCAGAAATCATAATAATATACTGATTTACTGCTCAACAAACATTTCTGATTATTATCAATGTTGAACACAGTTGTGTTGTATTTTTCAGGATTCACAGATGAATAGAAAGCTCAAAAGAACAGAATAATTAGTTTAATGCATCAGTTTCAATTTAAACCTGTGAACGAGTGTAAATGTGAAGTGAAGTGAATTAATAGAATAACTTAATAGAATACTAACAGAAATCTTTAATATTTGACTGTCCCTTTTCATGACAGTGTAAATGTGGAGATAAACAACGAGAAGGAATGCAAGGAATAAGGAGACACACAGCTGATTATAAAGCAAGATCTTTACTGGAGAAAAGAGAAAGCGGAGTCAGAGAGACGTTAAAAGTGAAGTGAAGCAGGAGCTGTGTGAACACGAGGAGCTCCGCTCGTAGAAGCAGGGGTCAGATCTTGATGCGGAAGGCGGTGGAGTGAGAGCCGCTCGTCTCTGCCCCGCCGGAGCCGCTCTGACCGGACGATTTGAACAGAGCCTTCAGGATGGTCTGAGGATCCACCTCCGGCCCTGAAGACGTCCTGGAGCCGGAGCGAGACGAGGAGTCCTTCTGCACCGCTGCTGCTGCGCCGGGCGAGTCACTCAGCCTCCTGACAGAGAGAGAGAGAGAGAGAGAGAGTCACCTTCATCATCATCATCATCATCATCATCATCATCATCACACAGATGGAGGTGCGACTCACAGGAGGATGGGCTGCTCTGACGTGATCACGCTGCCCTGCATGTGCAGATTACACTTCATCGGCTGACCTGGAACACACACACACACACACACACACACACACGGAGAGAGAGAGACCAGTGGATCAGCAGAGGGGGACAGTAATCAACAGGGCTGGGTTTATAAACAAATATATACATTGATATCTCGAAACGATATCGAGTCTTATATCCCAAGAATCGATTCGTCTAGCCTGTTTTCAGTTAAAGGACAGAGCATTGAAGGGCACTTCCCATCCAATAAGCATTGTGCTTTGGTATTTTTACCATGAAACAAAGTCTCAGATTTCAAATTATATCCACTGTATTGCAGTATTCAAACAATAAATGCTCAGTGAACTGATCATCTCCTCCGCTTTAATACTAGTTATAGCACAAAATAAGCACGACTAAACATCCGAAGGCAAGTTAAAAGAAAGAGTAACACTTTACAATCCGTATCCTGTCTCATGCAATCGCTCGATCTGTGTTTCAGCCGTGCAAGGACGTCAATATAACAGCTTGCAAACAATAACATCACTTTTAATTCAGAAAAACATATTCAGTGAGCTTCAACTCATTAGTCAGATAGAAAAATAAGCTGTAGAGATGTTGCTAAATATATGCAACATATAACATTCATTATACATTTTTAGAGTTAGGACAGCTACCATTGTTTATACACACATATATAAACAAATTAAAGTAGAAATATTAAGTAATTATAACTTTATTTTAAACATTTAAGTGTAAATTTAACAAATGAGTCAATTTTAACCTTCAATATTACAGTAATGTAACGGACTCATGTATATTTTACAGTATTAGCTGAGAGATCTTCCTTGAGAGAGTTTGGCATGTACTGTACCTGATATGCATCCAAAATAATTGATATTGAATCGAATCGTGAAATGTGTAAAAACTCATCCCCACGCACATTAACTTGAGTATTGTCCTTTAAAAGGTGAATAGGGTACAAATCTTTGTATTACAAGTTCTCAAATGTTAGGTTTAGATATGCAAATGAGGCATTATTTAATGAAATATGCGCTAATTTGTATACATTTCTAGTACAAAAATCTGAACACTGGATGAAGTCAGTTTCAAAATTCTTTTTTTGACACATTGGAGTCGAATGTTTTACAGAGGGATTTTGTGTCACTCCATAATTCAGAAAACATTTAGAACAGACAGAAAACGATATCTGTGTCCCTGCAGCACTAAACCAGTCTGAAGTCACTGGAGTATATCTGTAGCAATAGCCAACAATACACTGTATGGATCACAATTATACATTTCTCTTTTATCACAAAAATCATTAGGATATTAAGATCATGTTCCATCAAGATATTTAGTAAATTTCCTACAGTAAATATATCAAAACTTCATTTTTGATTAGTAATATGCATTGCTAAGAACTTCATTTGAACAACTTTAAAGGAGATTTTCTCAATATTTAGATTTTTTTGCTCCCTCAGATTCCAGATTTTCTAATAGTTGTATCTCAGACAAATATTGTCCTATCATAACAAACCATACATCAATGGAAAGATTATTTATTCAGATTTCAGAGATGATTCAGATAATATAAAAATCTCAATTAAAAAAAAAAACTGGCCTTTATGACTGGTTTTATGGTCCGGGGTCACATATTTTAACTTTTATAAGAATAAAATGTTGTACATAATCAAGCAGATTATATATGAACAAATCCCTCTGTAAAAACCTTCAGTATGTAGACTACAGGAATAGAAATGTAAGTTTGATGTGTGTAAGTGCTACTGAAGAGGAGATGTTGGCTCATACGGCCTGTAATTGAAATCGTCGTAGCTACTGTGTGTAGCAGCTTTGAAAGTCAGAGTGATTTTTAGTCTTCTCTAAAATGTGTGTTTTTTAAGACAGTCTTTCAGTAATCACTCTTCTAGGGTCACGTGAAGTGTTTTCCCAGCATTTTCTGAACAAATGTGATATTTATTTACAATAATTCAATCAGAAGTCAATATTGTGGTATATTAGATCCAGTATTGTATTGATTTTGCAAAATTGTGTAAACAAAAATACTATAAAGCTACAGAAGAACTGTGCATCTTCTGACAGAACACAGGCTACACAGAACATACAGTGCTGCCCATGACCTTAAAGTACCACAAGAGCGATTAGAGAGCATTTGTTCAGATGTCTAATAAATCTGGCTGTTTTGCCGTTTAGTTAAAGCTGTGTTAAACAGCTACAGTTGTGTTTCAGGGCTTTCAAGCAGGTTTGATTTAGTTTCTTATCACTCTGTATTTACAGCAATTTCACTGAGCACTCAGTTCAACTGTGGAGGAATGGATGGGTGTGTGTGTGTGTGTGTGTGTGTGTGTCTCACCGTCCAGGCAGCGGTTGTTGTACTTCCTGTAGGCGTTGACTGCATCCTCCTTGCGCACAAACACCACCTCGGCCACGCCCACCTTCACCAGCCGCGCCCGCTTCAGCGCTCCGCACACACAGAACAGCTCCTGCACACACACACACAGATTAAACACACACACACGACGAGCTGTGTGACGAGCCGCAGGCCTGAACTCACCACTATATCCTCCTCCGTCACTCGAGGATGAAGGTTGTTAACCGTGATCTTTGTGCCCTCCAGAGGACTGAAGACAGGCTGATACACACACACACACACACACACACACACAAAGAGAGAGAGAGAGAAAGTGGTTAGCTGTACAGGCCTGATGAATTTAAAGGATGTGTTGTGGAGTGAGAGGAGCTAAACACATGTTTGTAGTGCTGATAATGACTGATAATGTTGTATTTTCTGGTATTTTAGATGACTTGTGAATGTTATAACATGTTTGGTTTGTGTGTTTTTCTCTCTCTGGTGTGATTTACAGTCCAGAGAGACTCGTTTTCCAGAAAATACAGTGCTTGTGACAGGCAGAACTTTACCTGCTGCTGTTTCTCAACCAGTGTTACAGTGTCTGTGTGTGTGAGTGTGGGGCCACTGGGGTCTCCGCTGGTCTGTTGTGTGTGTGTGTACCTGTGCAGGTGTGAGTGTGGGGCCACTGGGGTCTCCGCTGGTCTTGTGTGTGTGTGTGTACCTGTGCAGGTGTGAGTGTGGGACCGCTGGGGTCTCCGCTGGTCTGTTGTGTGTTTGTGTACCTGTGCAGGTGTGAGTGTGGGGCCACTGGGGTCTCCGCTGGTCTTGTGTGTGTGTGTGTGTGTGTGTGTGTGTACCTGTGCAGGTGTGAGTGTGGGGCCGCTGGGGTCTCCGCTGGTCTTGTGTGTGTGTGTGTACCTGTGCAGGTGTGAGTGTGGGGCCGCTGGGGTCTCCTCTGGTCTGTTGTGTGTTTGTGTACCTGTGCAGGTGTGAGTGTGGGGCCGCTGGGGTCTCCGCTGGTCTTGTGTGTGTGTGTGTGTACCTGTGCAGGTGTGAGTGTGGGGCCGCTGGGGTCCCCGCTGGTCTGTTGTGTGTGTGTGTGTACCTGTGCAGGTGTGAGTGTGGGGCCGCTGGGGTCTCCGCTGGTCTGTTGTGTGTGTGTGTGTACCTGTGCAGGTGTGAGTGTGGGGCCGCTGGGGTCTCCGCTGGTCTGTTGTGTGTGTGTGTACCTGTGCAGGTATGAGTGTGGGGCCGCTGGGGTCTCCGCTGGTCTGTTGTGTGTGTGTGTACCTGTGCAGGTGTGAGTGTGGGGCCGCTGGGGTCTCCGCTGGTCTTGTGTGTGTGTGTACCTGTGCAGGTGTGAGTGTGGGGCCACTGGGGTCTCCGCTGGTCTTGTGTGTGTGTGTGTGTGTACCTGTGCAGGTGTGAGTGTGGGGCCGCTGGGGTCTCCGCTGGTCTGTTGTGTGTGTGTGTACCTGTGCAGGTGTGAGTGTGGGGCCACTGGGGTCTCCGCTGGTCTTGTGTGTGTGTGTGTGTGTACCTGTGCAGGTGTGAGTGTGGGACCGCTGGGGTCTCCGCTGGTCTGTTGTGTGTTTGTGTACCTGTGCAGGTGTGAGTGTGGGGCCACTGGGGTCTCCGCTGGTCTTGTGTGTGTGTGTGTGTGTGTGTGTACCTGTGCAGGTGTGAGTGTGGGGCCGCTGGGGTCTCCGCTGGTCTTGTGTGTGTGTGTGTACCTGTGCAGGTGTGAGTGTTGGGCCGCTGGGGTCTCCTCTGGTCTGTTGTGTGTGTGTGTACCTGTGCAGGTGTGAGTGTGGGGCCGCTGGGGTCTCCGCTGGTCTGTTGTGTGTGTGTGTACCTGTGCAGGTGTGAGTGTGGGGCCGCTGGGGTCTCCGCTGGTCTTGTGTGTGTGTGTGTGTACCTGTGCAGGTGTGAGTGTGGGGCCGCTGGGGTCTCCGCTGGTCTTGTGTGTGTGTGTGTACCTGTGCAGGTGTGAGTGTGGGGCTGCTGGGGTCTCCGCTGGTCTGTTGTGTGTGTGTACCTGTGCAGGTGTGAGTGTGGGGCCACTGGGGTCTCCGCTGGTCTGTTGTGTGTGTGTACCTGTGCAGGTGTGAGTGTGGGGCCGCTGGGGTCTCCTCTGGTCTGTTGTGTGTGTGTACCTGTGCAGGTGTGAGTGTGGGGCCGCTGGGGTCTCCTCTGGTCTGTTGTGTGTGTGTGTACCTGTGCAGGTGTGAGTGTGGGGCCACTGGGGTCTCCGCTGGTCTGTTGTGTGCTGATGGTGGTTCTGCAGACGGGCTGTAGGCTCTGTGTGGGGGGACGAGCGGGGCGAGCGGGCGGCACTGAGACTGAAGGAGGGGTGTAAGAGTCGTTCTTCACCACTTTAGTGATGGGAGTCTCGAGAGAGATGGGCCCTGCCTACAGACAGAGAGAGAGAGAAAACATACAACTGTTAAATATCAAAACCCATTAGACTACAACATTACAGAAAATGAACTGACTGATAAAATCCAGGCCCAAAAATACAAAAAAGCAAGTGGACCAGATGACATCCTCAACAAAATGCTCAAATTAAGATGGACCCTACTAAAACCGTTCAACTTGGTCCCGAGTGTTGCTCATTTCCCTGAATCCTGGAACAGAGATAAGTCAGATCCAGACTATTACAGAGGCGTCTGTGTGAGCAGCAGTCTAGGGAAGTTATCAGCACAATTAGACTCAAACCCAAACATCAGGCCCTATCTTCACACCACGTACCCTGACTGACAAACACATCAATCAACACAAACACTCTGTAGATTTCCAGAAGGACTTTGATTCAAATTGACAGCAAGGTCTACTATCAAATCTTTCAGAAACTGGTATAGAGGTCAAAACATACAACATCAAGAACCATGTTTAAATAATAAACTCAGCAATAAACACTGATCCTGAGTTCTTCACTCGGGACGAGGTGTGAGGCAGGGCTGCCCACTATCACCCACCCTCTTCAATATCTACATTCATGAATTAGTGAAACTCCTGGAACAATCAGCAGCACCTGTCCTCACACTACATGACTCCAACATAACGTTCTGTTTGCAGATGATCTGGTTCTGCGGTCTCCAACAGAAGAGGGTCTACAGCAGAACCTGGACATCCTGCACAAGTTCTGTCAGACCTGGGCCCTGACTATTAATCCTAACAAAACCAAAGTACTAACATTTCAGAAAAGACCCAGACTTCAGGGAAAGAGACAATTCCATCCTTGGTACGACCAAAATTACACACACCTCGGGCTGAAATTCAGTGCAAATGGAGTGTGTGGCCGTTTCTCAATGTATATTTACAATACGACGAAATATGATCTCAAACACCACTGCCTCTTTTCCTTTTCATTTAATTAGGGCTGTCAATCCATTACAATATTTAAATCGCATGATTGTGATGAGTTAGCGCATGAATAATTGCAACTTAATCGCACATTTGTATTAGTTCTAAATGTACCTTAATTCAATACTTTAAGTTTTTAATACTCTAATCAACATGAGCAAATATGGAGAAATATGGATGCTTTATGTAAATGTGTGTGTGATTCTCACTCGTGTCTGCAGGTAGTTGGCTGTAGTGATCTTCATCTGTTTGTTGGGAATCAGAGCTCCATCATCTTCATCAGCAGAAGCAGCAGACATGACCTACAGTCAGACATTATGGGATGTTCAGTTATGGACACTAATAGATTCATTAATGGATCAATAGTGTGTTATCTGAAAGCACTGCTGATTATGAAAGTGTCTCACTGAAGCGGCTCCACTGGGAACATTGATGCGGATCCCGCTGGTCATTCCCACAGGCCTCTGCTGCACACACACACACACACACACACAGACACATGCACACACACACACACACACAGACACAGACACACACAGTGTCACTAGTGTTCAGAGTCAGAGTTGTGGTAATAACCATGGTAATAACTCTAATAAGTAATACCTGGATGGTTTTGGTGATCTTCAGAGATGCTGCGCTCTGATTGGACGCTGTCGGGATGCTCCTTTTTAAACTCAGCCTATCTCGCGCATCCACTACTTTCGTGATCCCGCCCCCCGGCTGTAGGGCCACGCCCATCCTGGCGCTCTGGGGCCGGGCGGAGGCGGGACCGGTGTTGTGGATCTGGATGTGAGGGATACCTGTGGGCTTGGAGGGCGTGGTGCTCGGAGGCGGAGTCTGCTGCTGTTTGCGCGAGTTTATCAGCTGTCGGGCGTCCTGAACGGCTCCGGCTCCTCCCCCTCCACCCCGGATCCGGAACCGAGCGTCCTTCTGTCCCAGCTTCTCTCGCGCATCCTTCACCTGAAACGCTGTACCTGTAGCTCCGCCCACTCCCAGCCGCTGTCTGACATCACCGCTGCCAATCATCTGACGGGCATCGAAGGCCCTGCCCACTGGCCCCGCCCCTCTGCCATATATGGGCCTGTGGGACGGACAACAGCAGAGACACAAACCAATGACCAACAGAACTGAAATTAAAATGAACTTTATTTTCCTTTATACTCATTTAGATGTATTCATGCTGATACTATACACGATAAACTGCATTGTTATTTTACGATAGCATACTGTTTTTAGAAGTGAACCATGAGCTAGCTTCAGGATATCTAATATTGTCCGTCGTAGCGACACGTTTGTGTTTTTGGGAGTTATTGTCACGACCGAAGCATGTCATCATTGTTTCAGTATGTGACAATAAACACATAACTCTTTATTTGAGGGAAATAAGCTCAATTTTAGCACAGTTCTGTATTTCAGTAGTGCTTCAGAATGCCAGTTAAGCTCTGTAATGTGATGCGGTCACTACAGAAACATGCTGTTTTATCAAAAATAAAGTTCACTGAATTATCAACTAAGACGTTATGATAGTTTTTGGTTCAAACTAACGGATCCTAAACTTTGAAATCAGTATAATCAATGTTTTACCTTGAATAGGATTCAAAATACAAATAATTACACTTGAAATAGTTTAAAATGTAATTGTTATTGATTTACCTCTGAAAAAAAATCAATAAAATACATATTTACAATGTAGATGTAAGCAAAATCTTAATATATGAATATAACCCGTCTAATTAAATAATAATTGTTTATTACCCCCCCAGTGTTTCACTGAACCAGACGCGTCTGTAGTCTCTCGCGTCTGCCGCTCGACGGAGATCAGTCGATACATCGATCCATCCCTGCAGGAGCTCTGCTGTTAATAACTAACAGCTCTAGTGCGTGGAGATCATGTGAAAAACACATGAAATTAAATTAATGTAATATACGAGGTTTGTTTGTAAAAGCAGCCGCGAGCAGAAACGCGCAGGACGCCACGGATCACACGCGTCAGCCAATGAGAAGGCGAGCGTAAGCGCTGCGCGCGACCCAAACGGCCGTATCAACCAATCAGCGGCGAGAGAAGGCGGGACCTCGCGCTCAGCACCAGGAGCTACACGACCGAGTTTATAACGACAGAATAACGCTAGAACGCCCCGGCGGTTTAAATCAATGCCGCTCGAAGAATCCGAACAGATTTACCTCTTACTGGCTCCTCTAGAGTTAAAACTGCGGCGACGAATCACTTCATCCAGAGAGAGATCCGCCATATCTGCGCTGGTGTGGATTCTGTGGAGAGCGCAGCACGCATGTGCGTTACGTACATATGGGCGGGGCGAAGCGGTGCGTGACGGAGAGCGGAAAGGGTCAAATACACGCGGAACTAATACATTGCTGCGTCCCAATCCCCTACTGAGAGAATATACTGTTTAGGGAAGGAAAATAGCACACTTTTGAGTAATAGAGCGCAGGAGAAGAAGGTTCAACACTCTTCAGCAATAAAACACAATGAAGCACAATGTTTAGTTCATCTAAAGTCATTAGTGTTTATTAGTATGATTGAACTGGTCATCAGCAGAAGGACATTGGTTAATAAAATAAGATTAGATACATTTGTGTTGTTTAACATTTAATTATTTCAGGTTTGCGTCATATTCTGAGTTTGCATTTCACTGTTTTAATTGATGTTGATGAATACTAAATCAGTTTTTAGCGAGTGGGATGAATTAATTAGGACTACAGTAATGTTCAGCACACTGTTGATACACGGAGAAACTAACCGGATATACACTGTCAGTCCGTACACGGAGAAACTAACCGGATATACACTGTCAGTCCGTACACGGAGAAACTAACCGGATATACACTGTCAGTCCGTACACGGAGAAACTAACCGGATATACACTGTCAGTCCGTACACGGAGAAACTAACCGGATATACACTGTCAGTCCGTACACGGAGAAACTAACCGGATATACACTGTCAGTCCGTACACGGAGAAACTAACCGGATATACACTGTCAGTCCGTACACGGAGAAACTAACCGGATATACACTGTCAGTCGGTACACGGAGAAACTAACCGGATATACACTGTCAGTCCGTACACGGAGAAACTAACCGGATATACACTGTCAGTCGGTACACGGAGAAACTAACCGGATATACACTGTCAGTCCGTACACGGAGAAACTAACCGGATATACACTGTCAGTCCGTACACGGAGAAACTAACCGGATATACACTGTCAGTCCGTACACGGAGAAACTAACGGGATATACACTGTCAGTCCGTACACGGAGAAACTAACGGGATATACACTGTCAGTCCGTACACGGAGAAACTAACCGGATATACACTGTCAGTCCATACACGGAGAAACTAACCGGATATACACTGTCAGTCCATACACGGAGAAACTAACGGGATATACACTGTCAGTCCCTACACGGAGAAACTAACCGGATATACACTGTCAGTCCATACACGGAGAAACTAACCGGATATACACTGTCAGTCCGTACACGGAGAAACTAACCGGATATACACTGTCAGTCCGTACACGGAGAAACTAACCGGATATACACTGTCAGTCCATACACGGAGAAACTAACCGGATATACACTGTCAGTCCGTACACGGAGAAACTAACCGGATATACACTGTCAGTCCGTACACGGAGAAACTAACCGGATATACACTGTCAGTCCGTACACGGAGAAACTAACCGGATATACACTGTCAGTCCGTACACGGAGAAACTAACGGGATATACACTGTCAGTCCGTACACGGAGAAACTAACGGGATATACACTGTCAGTCCGTACACGGAGAAACTAACCGGATATACACTGTCAGTCCATACACGGAGAAACTAACCGGATATACACTGTCAGTCCATACACGGAGAAACTAACCGGATATACACTGTCAGTCCGTACACGGAGAAACTAACGGGATATACACTGTCAGTCCATACACGGAGAAACTAACCGGATATACACTGTCAGTCCGTACACGGAGAAACTAACCGGATATACACTGTCAGTCCGTACACGGAGAAACTAACCGGATATACACTGTCAGTCCGTACACGGAGAAACTAACCGGATATACACTGTCAGTCCGTACACGGAGAAACTAACGGGATATACACTGTCAGTCCGTACACGGAGAAACTAACGGGATATACACTGTCAGTCCGTACACGGAGAAACTAACCGGATATACACTGTCAGTCCGTACACGGAGAAACTAACCGGATATACACTGTCAGTCCGTACACGGAGAAACTAACCGGATATACACTGTCAGTCCGTACACGGAGAAACTAACCGGATATACACTGTCAGTCCATACACGGAGAAACTAACCGGATATACACTGTCAGTCCATACACGGAGAAACTAACCGGATATACACTGTCAGTCCATACACGGAGAAACTAACGGGATATACACTGTCAGTCCATACACGGAGAAACTAACCGGATATACACTGTCAGTCCGTACACGGAGAAACTAACCGGATATACACTGTCAGTCGATACACGGAGAAACTAACCGGATATACACTGTCAGTCGGTACACGGAGAAACTAACCGGATATACACTGTCAGTCCATACACGGAGAAACTAACGGGATATACACTGTCAGTCCATACACGGAGAAACTAACCGGATATACACTGTCAGTCCGTACACGGAGAAACTAACCGGATATACACTGTCAGTCGATACACGGAGAAACTAACCGGATATACACTGTCAGTCGATACACGGAGAAACTAACCGGATATACACTGTCAGTCGGTACACGGAGAAACTAACCGGATATACACTGTCAGTCGGTACACGGAGAAACTAACCGGATATACACTGTCAGTCCGTACACGGAGAAACTAACCGGATATACACTGTCAGTCGGTACACGGAGAAACTAACCGGATATACACTGTCAGTCGGTACACGGAGAAACTAACCGGATATACACTGTCAGTCGGTACACGGAGAAACTAACCGGATATACACTGTCAGTCCGTACACGGAGAAACTAACCGGATATACACTGTCAGTCCGTACACGGAGAAACTAACCGGATATACACTGTCAGTCCGTACACGGAGAAACTAACCGGATATACACTGTCAGTCCATACACGGAGAAACTAACCGGATATACACTGTCAGTCCATACACGGAGAAACTAACCGGATATACACTGTCAGTCCATACACGGAGAAACTAACCGGATATACACTGTCAGTCCGTACACGGAGAAACTAACCGGATATACACTGTCAGTCCGTACACGGAGAAACTAACCGGATATACACTGTCAGTCCATACACGGAGAAACTAACCGGATATACACTGTCAGTCCGTACACGGAGAAACTAACCGGATATACACTGTCAGTCCGTACACGGAGAAAGAAACTAACTGGATATACACTGTCAGTCCGTACACGGAGAAAGAAACTAACTGGATATACACTGTCAGTCCGTACACGGAGAAACTAACCGGATATACACTGTCAGTCCGTACACGGAGAAACTAACCGGATATACACTGTCAGTCCATACACGGAGAAACTAACCGGATATACACTGTCAGTCCGTACACGGAGAAACTAACCGGATATACACTGTCAGTCCATACACGGAGAAACTAACTGGATATACACTGTCAGTCCGTACACGGAGAAACTAACCGGATATACACTGTCAGTCCGTACACGGAGAAACTAACCGGATATACACTGTCAGTCCATACACGGAGAAACTAACGGGATATACACTGTCAGTCCGTACACGGAGAAACTAACCGGATATACACTGTCAGTCCGTACACGGAGAAACTAACCGGATATACACTGTCAGTCCATACACGGAGAAACTAACGGGATATACACTGTCAGTCCGTACACGGAGAAACTAACCGGATATACACTGTCAGTCCGTACACGGAGAAACTAACCGGATATACACTGTCAGTCCATACACGGAGAAACTAACCGGATATACACTGTCAGTCCATACACGGAGAAACTAACCGGATATACACTGTCAGTCCGTACACGGAGAAACTAACCGGATATACACTGTCAGTCCGTACACGGAGAAACTAACCGGATATACACTGTCAGTCCATACACGGAGAAACTAACTGGATATACACTGTCAGTCCGTACACGGAGAAACTAACCGGATATACACTGTCAGTCCGTACACGGAGAAACTAACCGGATATACACTGTCAGTCCATACACGGAGAAACTAACCGGATATACACTGTCAGTCCGTACACGGAGAAACTAACCGGATATACACTGTCAGTCCGTACACGGAGAAACTAACCGGATATACACTGTCAGTCCGTACACGGAGAAACTAACCGGATATACACTGTCAGTCCATACACGGAGAAACTAACGGGATATACACTGTCAGTCCGTACACGGAGAAACTAACCGGATATACACTGTCAGTCCGTACACGGAGAAACTAACCGGATATACACTGTCAGTCCATACACGGAGAAACTAACCGGATATACAATGTCAGTCCGTACACGGAGAAACTAACTGGATATTTTCTTGTAAATTAAAAAGTAATGCGTTACTTTACTAGTTACTTGAAAAAGTAATATTAGGTAACTGGTGTTACTTGTAATGCGTTACTCCCAGCACTGGCACGGACACAGCACATAATAATAATAATAATAATAATAATAATACACATTTAGAACTGTTTTCAAAGTATGCAAGTATGAAGTGTTTTCTTGTTTGTTTATCTATGATAGAAATGATGAAAGCAATCTAAACCAAACAAGCAGGTTTTATTTTATGTATTTATTTATTTGTAAAGTAAATATCTCTTAAATAAATTGGAACTACATAAGAAAACACATTTACATTTCATAACAACAAACAAACAAACAAACAACTGACAGAATAATAATATAGAGAGGATCACTGTGTTTTAAACTATTATCAATTACATTCATAACTGCATCAAAGAAACAAACATAAAGAAGGAAGAAGCTGCCAGAAACCTCCAATAGAAAAGATTCTAGAAGTACATTCATCCTTTTATTTCTTACATCTTTCAAAGCTTCAATATATTTTCAATCATATAATGTTAGGTTTATTTTTAGACCATTTTTGTTTGTGTATATAGTATTTCCCAAACATATTTATATAATTAATCACCAAATTTTGCTCCAAACTATTATTTTTATACACCAAATATATATATATATATATATTTACCAGAGAACAGAATTTTTAATTTGATAAATTTAAGTGTGAGATATTCAGTCATAAAATACGCGGATTCTTCCACAAGTTACAAAAAGATGCATGCGGTCTCCATCTGACTAAATCACATTAATAATTAATAACTTTACCTGCATCTTCTGCAGCTTTATGAGAGAGCGACGCGGTGACGTCACGGCCTATCCCACAATGCACCGGTCGAAGACCCCGCGCGAGCCACAAATTCCTGATTTTCTGGTCTCACACACTCTGAGGTGTTCTCGTGCGGAAGTGTGCGTGTGTGTGAAGCGGGCGCTGGGTGTAATCGGCCCCCCGCGGGAGGACTGAAGCACCTCACCGTCGCGGAGCATCCGGGCGCGCGGGACGAGGAGCGCGAGCGCCGGTACTAGCTGTTCATGCCTTAAACTGATGAGTAAGGAAAATAACGACGCGGGGTGACGCCTGTGTCCTCGCATAAACTAGCGAGAAGAATTTTTGAACGGGCACAGGTCCGTCTGCGAGGTGACTCACCTACTTAGTGAGATGCCGAGCAGAGCCAGGATCTGCCCCGAAACACCCTCAACACGGTATAAACACAGACTTAAAGAGACAGTACACCAGAAACACCCTCAACACGGTATAAACACAGACTTAAAGAGACAGTACACCAGAAACATCCTCAACGCGGTATAAAAACAGACTTAAAGAGACAGTACACCAGAAACATCCTCAACGCGGTATAAACACAGACTTAAAGAGACAGTACACCAGAAACATCCTCAACGCGGTATAAAAACAGACTTAAAGAGACAGTACACCAGAAACATCCTCAACGCGGTATAAACACAGACTTAAAGAGACAGTACACCAGAAACACCCTCAACGCGGTATAAACACAGACTTAAAGAGACAGTACACCAGAAACACCCTCAACGCGGTATAAAAACAGACTTAAAGAGACAGTACACCAGAAACATCCTCAACGCGGTATAAACACAGACTTAAAGAGACAGTACACCAGAAACATCCTCAACGCGGTATAAACACAGACTTAAAGAGACAGTACACCAGAAACATCCTCAACACGGTATAAAAACAGACTTAAAGAGACAGTACACCAGAAACATCCTCAACGCGGTATAAACACAGACTTAAAGAGACAGTACTCCAGAAACATCCTCAACACGGTATAAACACAGACTTAAAGAGACAGTACACCAGAAACACCCTCAACACGGTATAAACACAGACTTAAAGAGACAGTACACCAGAAACATCCTCAACACGGTATAAAAACAGACTTAAAGAGACAGTACACCAGAAACATCCTCAACGCGGTATAAACACAGACTTAAAGAGACAGTACACCAGAAACATCCTCAACACGGTATAAAAACAGACTTAAAGAGACAGTACACCAGAAACATCCTCAACGCGGTATAAACACAGACTTAAAGAGACAGTACACCAGAAACATCCTCAACACGGTATAAAAACAGACTTAAAGAGACAGTACACCAGAAACATCCTCAACGCGGTATAAACACAGACTTAAAGAGACAGTACACCAGAAACATCCTCAACGCGGTATAAAAACAGACTTAAAGAGACAGTACACCAGAAACATCCTCAACGCGGTATAAACACAGACTTAAAGAGACAGTACTCCAGAAACATCCTCAACGCGGTATAAAAACAGACTTAAAGAGACAGTACACCAGAAACATCCTCAACGCGGTACAAACACAGACTTAAAGAGACAGTACACCAGAAACATCCTCAACGCGGTATAAATACAGACTTAAAGAGACAGTACTCCAGAAACACCCTCAACACGGTATAAACACAGACTTAAAGAGACAGTACACCAGAAACACCCTCAACGCGGTATAAACACAGACTTAAAGAGACAGTACACCAGAAACATCCTCAACACGGTATAAAAACAGACTTAAAGAGACAGTACACCAGAAACATCCTCAACGCGGTATAAACACAGACTTAAAGAGACAGTACACCAGAAACATCCTCAACACGGTATAAAAACAGACTTAAAGAGACAGTACACCAGAAACATCCTCAACGCGGTATAAACACAGACTTAAAGAGACAGTACTCCAGAAACATCCTCAACGCGGTATAAAAACAGACTTAAAGAGACAGTACACCAGAAACATCCTCAACGCGGTACAAATACAGACTTAAAGAGACAGTACACCAGAAACATCCTCAACGCGGTATAAATACAGACTTAAAGAGACAGTACTCCAGAAACATCCTCAACGCGGTACAAATACAGACTTAAAGAGACAGTACACCAGAAACATCCTCAACGCGGTACAAATACAGACTTAAAGAGACAGTACACCAGAAACATCCTCAACGCGGTATAAATACAGACTTAAAGAGACAGTACTCCAGAAACATCCTCAACGCGGTACAAATACAGACTTAAAGAGACAGTACACCAGAAACATCCTCAACGCGGTACAAATACAGACTTAAAGAGACAGTACACCAGAAACATCCTCAACGCGGTACAAATACAGACTTAAAGAGACAGTACTCCAGAAACATCCTCAACGCGGTACAAATACAGACTTAAAGAGACAGTACACCAGAAACATCCTCAACGCGGTACAAATACAGACTTAAAGAGACAGTACTCCAGAAACATCCTCAACGCGGTATAAATACAGACTTAAAGAGACAGTACTCCAGAAACATCCTCAACGCGGTATAAATACAGACTTAAAGAGACAGTACTCCAGAAACATCCTCAACGCGGTATAAATACAGACTTAAAGAGACAGTACTCCAGAAACATCCTCAACGCGGTATAAATACAGACTTAAAGAGACAGTACTCCAGAAACATCCTCAACGCGGTATAAACACAGACTTAAAGAGACAGTACTCCAGAAACATCCTCAACGCGGTATAAATACAGACTTAAAGAGACAGTACTCCAGAAACATCCTCAACGCGGTATAAACACAGACTTAAAGAGACAGTACTCCAGAAACATCCTCAACGCGGTATAAACACAGACTTAAAGAGACAGTACTCCAGAAACATCCTCAACGCGGTATAAATACAGACTTAAAGAGACAGTACTCCAGAAACATCCTCAACGCGGTATAAATACAGACTTAAAGAGACAGTACACACAATATATGACGTTTCTGTCAGCATTTGGATTTGAATGTATAATGTTCGAAAACAGGCGCTATTTCTTCAGAATATCTCTTTTTGTGTTCAGCAGAACAAGGAAATTCATGCAGATTTGGAATTACTTGAGGATGAGTAAACGATCACAGAATTTATTTTTTTGGGTGTACTATCCCTTTAAATAATAAAAATAACAATGTAGCGGTTTATTTAGACATTAGTGTAACATACGGGTTTAAAATGGGATTGAATTTGTCTAGCTGTTAAAATGAAATATTAGCTTTATTAAATGAACTATTATTTGTACGCTCTTTTCCTTCTGTGGCCTGAAATGAAGGAATTTTGGTCATTAAACAATATTTAGCTGAATGTGTCATGGATAAATAATAACGATGACAATAAATCATTAAAATCAAACGATTTGTTCAAGACGACTGATTCAAATCTTAATTATACCCCAATAATTAATAAAATTCAACATGAGAGACCTTTCTTTAAATCCGAAGGATTATCCAGAATAGTTTATACCGTAGGCTATACATATTACAAAAAACATCATTATATATATATAATTTAATTTGGAGAAATAAACAATTGTTTAAATAAATAAATAAAAAAACAACAACTTTGTAATCCACTTAACCAAGGTGGACTAAATGTAGTTGATTTTGAAACAACATTTTTTTAAATTAAGTTGATACAAGATTATATTTGTTTAAAAGATAAGCAAACTGATTAATTCAAGGAACAAAACACTGCTGCTGCTGTAAAATTAATGGCACATTTGTGCTGATATACATTGCTTGTGCAATAAATATAAAAGCATAAACTCATACATGTGTAATTTTCTATTGTCTTCTGGAGAAGCTGCGCTTGATCCATTTAGAGCTAAACTCTCTTCAGCTTCATACAGTACTGAGCTCTATTTAACGCTCTTTAGTTCATCAGTTATCATAAATACAGAGTTTTAGCATTTCATTTGCATAAGCGTCACATACACAACATTAATATAAAGCCCTGTTTACATATGCACAGATTAAACACACCAACACGCTGAAGTCTGATTCATTTAAACAATTCATGAGGAGCTATTAAAGCAGAAAGAATAGTATTTTAATGCTTAATCAAATTAAATGAATGTTTTTACAGAAGTCTCTCCTGCATTTATTTGACTTGATTCAGAATACATCAAAAGCAGTAATATTGTACAATGTTTTCACGATTTATAACAGCTGTTTTCTATGTGAATATGTGTTAAACTATATTTTATTTCTGTGATCAAAGCTGTATTTTCTTCAGAAATCACTCTATATGATGATTTGCTCTTTACAAACATTTCCTCATTAATTGTTTATATAAATCAGACTTCACCTCTTGGTTTCAGTTTGCATGTGTCTGAGGTGAAGTAGGTTTGTTTAATGTGGATTGACTTCTTTAATAAAAAACATTACAATCTTTACTGTTCAAACACTTTTGACTGGTAGTGTATTTGCGATTTTACCTTCAAATATTACATAAAAAGTCCCAGCATGAGAATATGTATTCAAGGCAGCTGTACAAAGTCCTTAACGCGTGTTTTTAACAAATAAACTGTGTTTGCTATTGTTTTGGATGTTCTGTATTGTAATGGATGAGTCTCTTTCCATCCTTCGCGACTACATTTCCCATGATGCACCTCTCCAGCGCTGTAGCGGCGGCACGCGCGTCGCGTCGCGTCGCTGATAACATCGCGCGCAATGGCTGCGTCTCTGTCCCGCGCTCTGAAATTACCGGGTGAGTCAGTAATTAATAGAGAATAACGGATGAAATGATGGACTGATGTTAGTAAGCGGCTGGGCGGGTCAGGGATGCGGCTTCGCTCCGTTATATATCTGCAATGCGTTTAAACGCTTCACGCGATCATGAGAGGGATCTTTTACATAATCATCACATATTTACTCGAGCGTTTATAGATGAACAGCATATCATAAGCAGAGCAATATCCGCTGGATGATATAATATGACGCTATATTCAGCTGTGCAGAATAATCATCAGTGCGCTAAACAGCACCGACAGAACTCCACGGTACATCGGTGCTGAACAGTACAGTACCGTACGGTAAACGGGAGGGTCACGTGATGCCGGGGTGCTATTTATTATTACAATTTTATATATTCATTCCAGTGATAATTGTAATGATAACTTTGAAGATAACTGTAAAAAACAATGACTGTAACAGTAACTGTAATGGCAACTTTAAAGATAACTGTAACAAAAATGAATGAGAACAATAACTGTAACAATGACAACAGCGATAAAACTAACTATAGTGATATAACTAAGAATAACTGTAACTGTAACAATAACTTTAAAGATAACAGGGTTACACTTTATTTGAAGGTGTCCTTGTTACAGTGTAATTATACATCTAAGTACTGAGTAATACTAACTATATGGTTAGGGTTTGGATTAGGGTTACTTGCATGTAATCATGCACCATGTATTGTTGTTATACTAGTAAATAAGGCAGTGTGAGGGAGAGACCTTATGTGCCCCGTCACTGCTCTACTGTGTCCGTGTTGGTTTGGCCTGAATGTGTTTGAGTGGGTGTGGCAGTAAGTGTGCTCAACAGAAACTGCTCGTTTTAGTGTGTACATTGCTAATGTTTGTGCAAGTTTGTTTTTCATTCGTCTGTTTCTTTCATTTGCATTATTATTTGTATTCATTTATTTAGACTCTTGTTTCTAAATCTCATGTATAAGTCATATAGTAAGTCAAGAGTTTATTTTATAGAAATGGTATGTTCCAATATGGGTGAGCTGGAAAAATGTGTATTTAAGATGGCCATCACTACTAGTACGGGGTGGACGGATAAAGAGCTTGTGAACGAGATTGTGCTGTGAAGCAAGTAACTCCAGCCTGAATTGGAGGGGAGTTACTGTTCTTAGCACCTAGCAGTTTAGACTGATGTTTTACAATCTGTGTTTTAAGCTCTTAAATCTATTTATTCACTCTAAACAAACTTTCTGGACGCCAACTTCGCTTGTGAACCTCCTTGTGGCTGCTCGGGTCGTAAACACAGCTTAAAGTGTAACCGATAACTGTAACAAAAAAATGAGAGCTTTAGTAATAACTAACAATGACCATAACAATAAATAATGATAACTGTAACAATAACTATAATGATAACTAACATTAACTATAACAGTTATAACAGTAACTATAATGATAACAGTAACTGTAACAATTACTATAGCAATAACTGTAATAGTAACTAACAATAACTTTACCTGCGCAATGATCATGTAACGCTGAGTTTGTTGACGTGTCTGTGTGTGTGTGTGTGTGTGTAGGTAAGAAGGGCTCGGATCTGGGCGAGTATGACCCGCTGACTCAGGCCGACAGCGAGGATGAGACAGAGGACGATGATCTGGTTCTGAATTATCCTCGTAATGGTCTGAATCCGGCGGTGGCCAATCTGAGGGGTGAGGAGGAGTTGGATGAGGAGGAGGAGCTGCGGGAGGAGGCGGGGCATGAGGCAGGGTCTGGGCGGAGTCAGGGCGGAGCCGCGGAGGAGAAGGCGGCGCAGGTGCGAGGGGTGATTCGATCTGCGGCATTTCTGCTGCCGCTGTCCTGCGCCGCTCTGCTGGTGCTGCTGTGTGCGTTTCTTATTCCCTGCCCACAGGGGGCGCTGCTCCAGACACAGTGGGAGAGGGAGCTTGGAGACACAGCAGGTGAGTGACGCTCCACCGCATGACCCCTGAAATAAACCTGCGGTGCGCCAACATGTGCTCTTCCTCGCAGGCGTGACCTCACCTCCCGTTGCATTGTGGGATGTGGATGGGGACGGAGTGGAGGACGTTTTGATTGGCGTTACGAACATCTCCAATAACAGTCAGCCAATGAACGCACAGAGTAAAGGTGAGCAAATCAAACCACTGCGAACGCAAAAGTTCAAGAGTTAATACGACTGCGACTTGATTAATTATGACTATAACAACAACTGTAACGATAACTATAGTGTTAACTGTAACAATTATAATGCTGACTGTTACAAGAACAATGATAACTTTGAAGATAACTGCAACAAACAATAAGCAACTATAACTGTAATGATTACTTTAATGATTACTGTAACTATAACTGTAATGATTACTGTAACTATAACTGTAATGATTACTGTAACTATAACTGTAATGATTACTGTAATGATTACTGTAACTATAACTGTAATGATTACTTTAATGATTACTGTAACTATAACTGTAATGATTACTGTAACTATAACTGTAATGATTACTGTAACAGTAACTGTAATGATTACTGTAACTATAACTGTAATGATTACTGTAATGATTACTGTAACTATAACTGTAATGATTACTGTAACAGTAACTGTAATGATTACTGTAACTATAACTGTAATGATTACTGTAATGATTACTGTAACTATAACTGTAATGATTACTGTAACAGTAACTGTAATGATTACTGTAACTGTAACTGTAATGATTACTGTAACTATAACTGTAATGATTACTGTAATGATTACTTTAACTATAACTGTAATGATTACTGTAATGATTACTTTAACTATAACTGTAATGATTACTGTAACAGTAACTGTAATGATAATTGTAAAAATGTTTTAATGAGAACTACAATATACATACACTATACACATCAACCACTCACACAGATACAGAAAGCCAGTATCTAACTAATAATAACAACTAACTATAACAGTAGCTGTAACAATAAATACACAATAAGTGCATTGTATCAAATTATTAATTTAAATGTAAGTACATAGTAGTTAAGGCCACCTAATATAAAGTGTGACCGAGTTTTGGCTTGTGTGTGTGTGTGTGTGTCTAATATGAGTGTGTGTTTAATCTGTGTGTGTGTGTGTGCGTGTGTGTTTAGAGTTCAGCGTGTGGGCTCTCAGCGGTGGCGGAGGGCAGCTGCTCTGGAGGAAGTCGCTCAGAGAGCCGCTGATCTCGGTTCAGTGTGGACTGCAGACAGGAAGTTCAGATCCGCTGCACTCGTCTGCCTGCGTCCTGATCAGCTCCGGTCACATGATCGCCATCAACGCATCCACAGGTCTCATACACACACACACACACACACACACACACACTCAGCTGAATGCATGTGTGTGTGTGTGTGTGTGTGTTTTAATCGCTGCTGTGTTTCAGGATTGATGTTGTGGACGACGGCTGTAAGAGACGTGGAGTCTCACGCTGTTCTTCTGCCGGATCTACAGGGAGACGCCTTTCCAGACCTGCTGATCGCAACACTGCCTGAGGACCAGGTGACCACCGCAACACACACACACACACACACACTACATTACTGAACATTATTGACTCTTTTAATTTTTTGTAATAGCTAAACCATCCTACATGCTTTAGGCCATACCTTGGACTTCATACTCACTCTTAGCCTGTCTATAATTGACACTGAAGTGATGGAATCCCTCATATCTGATCACTCTCCTATTGTGTTTATGATGTGTCTTCCTGAGATTCCCCAGATAACAGCTTCTGATACAAGACAAACTTGCATCTATTTACCACACTTGTCTTTAGAAAACACGGCGTCTCTTTTCACTGTTACGCCGATGACATGCAAATTTACTTGCCTTTGGCTAAGAATACAAAGTGTGCCATTGATACCCTATCTGCATGTCTTGATGATGTCAAATCATGTCTCTCCAAAAATTGTATTTTCTTAAATACAGATAAAACCCAAGTTATTGTCTTCAGGCCCTCAGAACATAGGCCACACACACATATATAATCACACACATGCACTCATATACACACACACACTCACACACACTTGCTGATGATCTGCGTCTGTGCTCAGGTGTCTGATCTGGCTCTGGTCCTGATCTCTGGTCGCTCGGGCGCTCTGATTGGCCGGCCAGTGAACTTTAACCTCACGGCTCAGGGGAAGCTGATTGGTCCACTGCTGCACGAGACACAGACAGGAGCCTATTACGTGCTGTTCGGACTGGGTGAGTGTGTGTGTATGTGTGTGTGTTTATATATGTGTGTGAGTGCGTGTGTGTGTGTGTTTATTTGTGAGTGTGTGTATTTATATCTGTGTGTGTGTGTCCAGGTACGGTGGAGGCTGTCTCTCTCTCCTTCATCTTCAGTAGAGCGACGGGTCAGACGCCTGCGTCTCGAGTTAGTCTGAAGGAGCCCAGCTGGGAGCGTATGAGGAAGAGCAACTCGTCTTCACTCATTCACATCAGCAGGTGCTGCACACACACACACACACACACACACACACGTTTGTTTCTGTGAAGTGTAGGGACTTTCCATAGACTTCTATTACTTTTATACTGACCAAACAATATTTTCTATCCCCTAACCCTAAACCTACCCCTTACAGAAAACCTGTTTGCATTCTTACACTTTCAGATAAACATCATTTACTATTTAAAAAAAAAAAATTCCCTCATGGGCACCTCAGGCCGGTCAAGTACACACACAAGTCAAGTCAAGTGACTGTTATTTTTATAGCGCTTTTTACAATGCAGATTAGAATAGTGTGTCGAAATAGTGAGTCTTTCTCCTCTGGCCAGACAAAACCAGCAGTTTAAATCTAGACTAAAGCAGAATCAGATTGTGCAAAGGACTCATCTGGTTCCTGTGGTCTTGTCCTGATGGCCGTCTTGGAGACAGGGTCTTCACTGGGGGTCAGTCTCTGGGCTCATCTAGGTGTCCTGGCTGTAGAGGTCATCTCTAGGTGCTGATCCACCGTCTGATCTGGATACAGTCTGGATCTGGGTGGCTACGGTGACTTCAGAATAAGAAAGAAACAGACTAATATTAGCGTAGATGCCATTCTTCTTATGATGTAACGAGTACATCATGTGTTATGAGGAGGGTTCCCGGTTCCGGTTGATCTAATTAATGCAGCCTAACGATCCTTTAACGGATTTGAATAATAGAAGTGTATTAGTGTATTATGTGTAAACCAGGTTAAAGAGATGGGTCTTTAATCTAGATTTAAACTGACAGAGTGTGTCTGCTTCCCGAACAGTGTTAGGTAGATTGTTCCAGAGTTTGGGAGCTAAATAGGAAAAGGATCTGCCGCCTGCAGTTGATTTTGATATTCTAGGTATTATCAAACGGCCAGAGTTTTGAGAACGCAGCAGACGTGAAGGACTATAATGTGATTAGAGCTCGCTCAAGTACTGAGGAGCTAAGCCATTCAGGGCTTTATAAGTAATTAACAAGATTTTATAATCTATACGATGTTTAATAGGGAGCCAGTGCAGTGTTGACAGAACCGGGCTAATATGGCCGTATTTCCTGGTTCTAGTAAGGACTCTAGCTGCTGTATTTTGGACCAGCTGGAATTTGTTGATCAAGCGTGCAGAACATCCACCCAATAAAGCATTACAATAACCTAACCTTGAGGTCATAAACGCATGAATTAACATTTCTGCATTTGACGTTGAGAGCATAGGTCATAATTTCGATATGGTTTTAAGATGGAAAAACGCAGTTTTACAGATGCTAGAAACATGTTTTCGAAGGAAAGATTGCTATCAAAAAGTATGCCTAGGTTCCTAACTGATGACGAAGAATTTACAGAGTAGCCATCAAGTGTTAGACAGTGATATAAATTATTACATGCAGAGGATTTAGGTCCGACCTCTGTTTTTTCCAGAATTTAGCAGTATGTTTCAAATTGGTATGTTTCGTTGGACCGCAAATAAATATAGAGCTGAGTATCATCAGCATAACAGTGAAAGCTAACACTGTGTTTCCTGATGATATCTCCCAAGGGTAACATGTAAAACATGAAAAGTAAGGGGCCTAGTACTGAGCCTTGAGGTACTCCATACTGCACTTGTGATTGGTATGATACATGTGTTTCTGACTCTCTCTCTCTGTGTGTGTATGTCAGCATCTCTGAGCAGGTGGAGTTCCTGCTGTCTCTGGTGGTGGGCTCGTGTCAGCGTCTCAGGAATCTGGACGGAGTGTCGGCACTGAACTGCAGTCGCAGTGACTGGATTGTGCTGAGTGACTCTAGCAGACGTCTGTCTGTGCTGAGAGCCAGTGACACTCAGCCCGTCTGGAGCCTTGACGTCGCCTCCATACACACGTGTGTACTCACACACACACACACTCCAGCTCAGCAGCGCCTCCACACCTTTTTGTTGTTTGCTTCAAATTATTTTTATATTTTCCATTTTAATTTATTTGAGTTTTAGCAATTTTGTTGTGCAGTTTTGCAGTTTTTTATTTGATTTAGTTTTAATTTTAATATTTTAATTTTAATTTTAGTTATTTATATTTTTGGACATTTTTACTGTTTTTTTAATTATTTAGTTTTTATTATATTTTCCATTTAATTTTTTTTTTTATTTTAGTAAAAGTTTTCTGTTGTGATTTTGTATTAATAGTTGAAATAATTTGTTTATTGATTTATTGTTTTCATTTTAATTTGAGTTAAAGCTTTAGTAATGCCTTTGCGTGTTTTTAGTAATATTTTTAATACATTTTAATTTGAACATTTTCTGGGTTCATTTTAATTTGAGTTAGTTTCAGTAATATCTTTGCACATTTTTAGTAATATTTTAAAATATTTTTTATTTTCATATTTTTCATTTACATTTTAACTTGAATTAAAGTTTGTCATTTCATTGAGCATTTTTGCCATTTCGATGAATTTAAAAAAATTGTTATTTACATATTTTCTATTATCATTTTTACTTCAGTTAAAGTTTTAGTAATTATACTGTATTTTTTTGGTAATTTTTGTTTTCTTTTTTATTAAATATGTTTTATTAAATACTATTTAGTTTCTGTTTCAGTTTTAATTGTTATTTTAGCATTTCAATTTAAACTGAACAAAAATGAGAAATGAAGAGTAATTTTATATTTAAATTTTTTTTTGTTTTGTTTTTAATTTAATGGTTTTAGTTATTTTCTATAACAAGAATAATCCCACTAGCAGGTTACGAGTTGAAAACGCAGTTTGTGTGTGTTTGCAGTCATCCAGCGGTGGGTCACTTTAACGATGATGGCGTTCCTGATCTGCTCATTCATCAGTCGGCCAATGGCGTGAGGAAGGTGTGAATATCATTAGCATCTCATTATGTAATTGGGTGGGTGTGGCATCTCAGTATCATCTTATTATGCATCTCATTAGCATATCATTATACGGTTAAGTGGGCGTGTATCTCATTATCATATCATTATCTGGTTGGGTGGGTGTGGTTTCTCATTATCATATCATTATACGTTTGGGTGGGCGTGGTGCTCAGTGTCCATGTGACCCGCAGGTGCAGATCGTGGACGGCGCGCAGGGGCGGAGCCTGTGGGAGGCAGAGTTTGTGTGTCCTCGTCTGGCGGTGGAGGATTCGTCAGTCCTGACAGCCTCCGGCCAATCGGTGTTCCTCTTCTGGGCGGGAGATCCGCTGGCGCAGCCGCAGAATGTCTCCAAGGCAACGCCCCTCTGCAGATCACATGACCGGCGCATGCGCTCAGTGCAGCGTCTCATTGGCTGTGTGTTTGTGTCCCGCAGGCGGTAGAGCCGGTCCTCCGTAAGCTTTTCCTGCTCCACCCGAACTTTCCCACAATCCTCCTGGAGCTCAGCAGCACCACAGACACCATCCTCAGTGCCGCCGGTGAGCCACACTCACACTGGCTGAGTGTTTGTGTTTGTAAAGGGGGCTTTTATTTTGACACAGATGCACCTTTGAATATTTAATAAACATCTCTTTACATGAACCAGTTTCTAATCATTTTAGTAAATATGATCTAAAATAGACTTATTCACCAGATTACTGATTGCACTGTTGGTTACAGTGTTTACTTTATTTTTTATTCATCTTTTTCAACAATTAATACATTTTTTTCAATAATTTCATTTTTTCAAATTTTTCAAAACTATAAAAGAGGATTGATAACATAATCATTGATCTGTTTATTTTACAGATTTATTTTTAAATTTAGAAATGTTGGAATGTAGTTTTTAAACTAATTAAATTAAAACAATTTCTAAATAACAAAATAAATGTAAATTTTCTCTGTCTTGTAAGCATGACATATGTATTTGCTTTCTTTAAATAAAGTTTAAAAAAATTTTTTTTATCAAATTTGATTAATTTCCAGATGATTTACTTCTAATTATTTAGTAAATATTCTATTAAATAAACAGATTTCCTGTTGAATGCAATGTTTACTTTCTTTTTATTTGAGTGTTTTGACAGTTTCTTTAAACTAATCAAGAAGATCCTATCTAAAATATCACTTTACTAATTTATTTTTAAATTCATAAAATTTCAATTGATTTACGAAAATTTCAAATTATTTTAGTAAATATTTTTTAAATATTTTTTTATTATTATTAATTTTACATAAATATATATTTATATAAAAAATGTAAATTTCAAGGCTTGTGGCATGATTATTTATTTCTTATTTATTGATATCTTTTAAATTATTTGACATAAATATATTAAAGTAAATCTTAATTTCACAGCTTGTGGCATGCAGTTTGTATTTATTTGTTGGTATTTCACATACATGCGTGTGTGTGTGTGTGTTTGTAGTGAGCTACCAGGCGCAGCAGAAGGACGCGTCCTACATCAGCGTGTCGTCTCGTCCCTCGGCCGGCCGCGCTCTCGGCGCTCAGATGCTGCAGACGCTCGGTCTGAGAGCGGCCACCACAGACGCCAGGATCCTGCGGCTCACAGACGCAGATAAACCCAGCGTTTTCCAGCTGCGCAAGTTCTTCAGACGCCTGGCCTTCAGACAGGTGCAGCAGATACACACAAACACACCCCAAATCTGACGAAACACACTCATTCTCAGCCTTTGACTCTGTTTTCAACTCATAGCACACACAGTTTCCTCTGTAACACACAAACATAATACAGAAAAAAATAAGTAGTTTGCTTTCGATCTTACTTTGGTGTTTAATGTGCCAATCAGTCTTGAACAGAAATGTGCACAGGAGGTTTTGAATAACTGCGTGTATCTGTGTCCCTGGAGCACAAAAGCAGTCATCAGTAGCACAGGTATATCTGTAGCAATAGACAACAATACATTGTATGGATCAAAATTATACATTTCTCTTTTATGACAAAAATCATTAGGATATTACGTAAAGATTATGTTCCATGAAGATATTTAGTACATTTCCTACCGTAAATATATCAAAACTTCATTTTTGATTAGTAATATGCATTGCTAAGAACTTCATTTGAACAACTTTAAAGGAGATTTTCTCAATATTTAGATTTTTTTGCTCCCTCAGATTCCAGATTTTCTAATAGTTGTATCTCAGACAAATATTGTCCTATCATAACAAACCATACATCAATGGAAAGATTATTTATTCAGATAAAATGGACCCTTATGACTGGTTTTGTGCTCCAGGGTCACATATGATATACCCAAAACTGAAATATCATGGCAAAGGTGTTTGGTTTTGAGATGTGTTTGTGATATTTTGAATGCAGCGCTTCGTTTTGTAAGAGGTTTGTTGTGTGTGAGGTTGTTTTGATCGTGTGTGTGAGGTTGATATGCGCTGTAATGTGTGTGTGTTTCTCTGCAGTGATGTCTCGACTCGTCTTCACTCCGGGCTCAAGCGCTGCAGACGACACACCGGTTAAACAGAAGCAGTCCTCCACTCATTAATGAACATCACGGCTCTGACTGTGGGCTTGCTGTAGATAGCCCTGACTCTGTACAGTGTGTGAGTGTGTGTGAGTGTGAGTGTGTGTGTGTGTGTGTGTGTGTGTGTGTGTGTGTGTGTGTGTGTGTGTGTGTGTGTGTGTGCATGTTTATGTGGTTTATGAGGACACAAATGTGTATAATGACATGGGTATGACAGAGGTATTACAATATGAAGGTGGTTTATGAGGACACTGCCTATGTCCCCGTAATTCAAAAGGCTTAAAAAACATACTAAATGGTGTTTTTTTGAAAATCTAAAAATGCACAAAGTCTCCTGTGAGGGCTAAGTTTAGGTGTAGGGTTGGTGTAGGGCAATAGCACATACAGTTTGTTCAGTATAAAAACCATTACGCCTATGGAGAGTCCCCATAAACCACAAAAACCAACATGTGTGTGTGTGTGTGTGTGTGTGTGTGTGAGTGTGTGTGTGTGTGTGTGTGAGTGTGTGTGTGTGTGTGTGTGTGTGTGTGTGTGTGTGTGTGTGTGTGTGTGTGTGTGTGTGTGTGTGTGTGCTACCACACGCTGCAGGATACTTAGAGAGGAAACTCTGAAACAAGAACTAGGGAGAGTCAATGCATTCACTGCCTCTGTGTGAATAATATCATGTGATCCATCAAAACACAGGCGTCATTTACTCAGAGCCCGGTCACGTGATCAGATCACAAAAATTAAAACGACTGATTGCTCGTAATCAGACTACAGTTATTGTTTTATGGATTGCATGAGTGCATGTTATTCACACAATGGCAATAATTTATTCATAATTTATTCTTTGATTGATTCTCCTCTTTTCCTGTCTTGTATATCCTGCTGCTTATATTGAGTCAGAAAGTGTCAGAGATCAGCGTTTGAGCTCTGCGTTCACAAACCAGTTCAGCTTTATCCAGTGTTGTGCACCAACTACTGATCAACTGCTGCAGTTTTAATTGAATGATCTCTGTGTTATTGAACCATGTGTTTCTGTCTTTGGAAGGTTTTCTTTCAAACACATTCAAATGCGTCTGATCCTCTCTCACCTAATATCTTTTTATTATATTATACACTTATTTTAATCATGCAGGATCACATTAATTGCATGGCTCTCTGACACTAGTTACTGGTCACATGACATGATGCCTTTTTTACCAAGTTTTTATTTTGAATGATTTTAAAATGATTTATTTTAATTTACCAGTTTTATGATTTCATTATTTATGAGCTTTTCATGAACTCATAAACCCCCAGCAGAAACCTTGATGTAATATAATGTTTAATGTTGTTGATAAAAACAAATGCAACACATTTTCTGGCTCTTTGTATTCTTATATCAATATGTTACAAGATTAAATCAATGTGATGATATTAGCTGAAATGTGTAACGCAACAGAGTATGTTACTAACTACAGTCTAATGTCATGTGATTTGGACTAATATTAATTAGCTACATGTACTTACTATATGGTTAGCTTTAGGGTTACTTGCATGTAATTATGCATCATTTATTGTTATTATAATAGTAAGTACATGTAACAAGGACACCTGAAAGTAAAGTGTAACCCAACATGCATGTAATTGTTATCAGTGTTACTAAGAAAGATATGTAATTAAATCACAGTTACTTATGAAAAGAGGGTTACATCTGAATATTTTCACACATGCACAGATTCGATCGATTTCTTTCCCAAATTGCATCGACTGCTTTAAAATATGCGACAGCAATGTTTCCGGACGTGCTTATTCCATATCTGGGTTTATGTATTTGCTTTATCTTTAATATGAACTGTTGTTGAAGCCACTGTTTCTGTCATACGCAAAGATTTGATTCAGCGCATGATTTTAAATCAGTGTTTAACCTCAGAATGATCTCGAAGTACAAAGAGGAGCTAAAGTTTGATTTTGTGGTGACTGTGCTTTAAAATGAAATGATTATAATCTTATTTTGTATTTTGAGAAGTCTGAGTAACTGTAAGGTTAACCTGGCCTGCTTTATTACATGGACTTACTATTATAACAACAATTAATAATGCATAATTACATGCAAGTAAACCCAAACCATAGAGTAAGTGCATGTAGCTAATTAATATTACTCAGTTCATTAATATTACTTTAATCTATAATTACACTGGAACAAGGACACCGCAAAATAAAGTGTAACCTAATAAAGTATACTTTACCTGCTGGTTACACTAAATAGAATAACATCTGTAACATTACATTCACTGCATGAGATGAATTATAGACATATTCATTTATATATATATAGGAGAATACAGTGAAAGTCGGTGCTGTTTGTTTATGAAGGAGAGTGAATGATGACAGAAAGAAGAGCTAACCTGAGCTCTTCCGGTGTGTGTGTGTGTGTGTGTGTGTGTGAGAGAGTGTGTGAGAGAGAGAGAGTGTGTGTGTGTGTGTGTGTGTGTGTGTGTGTGTGTGTGAGAGAGAGTGTGTGAGAGAGTGTGTGTGTGTGTGTGTGTGTGTGTGAGAGAGAGTGTGTGAGAGAGTGTGTGTGTGTGTGTGTGTGAGAGAGTGTGTGTGTGTGTGTGTGTGTGGTTATGGTCAGGGCTTATATATAGAGCACACACACACTCTCTCACACACACACACACACACACACACACACACACTCTCTCTCTCTCTCACACACACACACACACACACACACACACACATACATACACACACACACTCTCTCACATACACACACACACACACACACACACTCTCACACACACACTCTCTCACATACACACACACACACACACACACACACACACACACACACACACACACACTCTCACACACACACTCTCTCACATACACACACACACACACACACACACACACACTCTCACACACACACTCTCTCACATACACACACACACACACACACACACACACACACACACACACACACACACACACACACACACACACACTCTCACATACACACACACACACACACACTCTCTCACATACACACACACACACACACACACACACACACACACACACTCTCACACACACAGAGAGAGAGAGAGAGCTCGGGGATGATGGCGGCGGTGTCGGTTGTTCGCCGGTTCGTGTCTCTCTCGGTTAGGCTCGGGTCTCTTCAGCACCGGACCGCAGTGAGCACCACCAGCGGCGCTATTCTGCCCAAACCCAAGAAAGTGCGTGAGTAAACCTATCAATGAATCAATCAATCAATCAATCACACAGACAGAGATCGGCTCGTGCAGTAACACAGTAACAGCAGCACTCTGACAGGAATATAAGCATGTGTGTGTGACAGTATTAGAGTAATATCTGTGTTTATTATCCTTCATATAGTGTGTATCTGAAGACCCGTTCATAGCAGAAAGCATTACTAATAATAACTATAACCGCGGTCTGTTTATTATCAGAGCAGCTGCTGGTCTCTGTCTCTTTAAATGCGCTGCAGAGCAGGACGGACTCTGATTGGCTGCCTGTGTTTGTATCCTTCATCAGCCGGAGCGAAAAAAGTGCATTAATGTGGATTACGACAAAAAATAATAAACCCGGCGTGTGTAATTGCGTTCTACAGACATAACACATATAACACCAGATGCTGTGGTTCACATCAACAGCACTGCAAATTAATTCTTATTATTATTATGTTTAAGTAGAAAATACTAGACAGAAATATTTTCAATAAGGAGGTTCAACCAACTCTGAGTTTAAACTTGAACTCAGAGTTGACTTACTCTGAGACAGGAAACTCTGAGTTTTCGGTTACAAAACAGCTGAACTGAGTTAGTTTACTCAACTCTGAGTAGGTTGACTCTGAGTTAAGCTCGTGCACCATGACTATGAAAAGTCATGATCAGCGGAGCGCCGAAATTACGATTCACCATGGCAACAGCTCCCGCCAAAAAGACATCAGCATGCGTACTTCCGTCAATGCATAACTTTAATTCTTAATAACTGCCAATAACTTAATAACTTTTATAATATCAGAGGTGAAAACTATAAATTATTGAACTAAAATGCATTTTAATGGTATCTCATGATCACAAAAAAAAAGAAAGAAAAAGACAGAAAAAGAAACAAGAACGTGGCAGCAGCTAAAAATGAAGTATAAAAACACAATTAAATCAAGGTAAAGCTTTAAACATGAAAGGTTCATGGGTGTTGGCTACATGACTTTTGACATTAAATATAATTCAGTGTCTATTTCAATGCGCTGCAGCTTTTTTCACATAATTAAATATTCTCTAATCCAACCTGTTACATTTCTTAATTACAGTAATAAATTAACTACTGACTTGTCGACAGCAAGAAGGCAGAGGCTCCCAAAAAGGGGGGAGAACCTGCACCTGCACCACTGACAGATGAAGAGGAGATGGTCAAGTATTGGAAGATTTCTAAAATCCTAAAGTAACTTATAAAAATAACTTTTTCTTTTGTATTAGGAAATAAAGATGACCAAAAAATTGTGACTAATTTGTTTATTTAACAGCTGTGGTGGTGGTTATGGCTTATACTACCCTTCCATCTGGCATCCTTCCATTCCATACAGTAATGGGTTTTATTTTCAGAAGGGGTGATGGTGGAGCTGTGCTTGTCATCAGTGCATCCAAGCTTCCACACTGGAAGTCCTGAAGGAAATTCGGATTATTGGGTTACTTCCAGACGTCACAGAATGATGTTATCAAGTGAACATCATTTATCAGATCAGCCTCATTTAAACCCATTTTTATACCACTGACTTACAGTCCTGTGAAACCCCTCTTTGACGGATTTGTGCCCAGGAAAAAATTCTCAGAATGAGTGTGAGAGGGATGCACACTTTCCTTAGAATCTGCATACAGTGGACTTATAATGTGCTCTGCATCTCCCATGTTTTAAAGTGCATTTTTCTTATTTTGCAAATTATCTTCCAATAGGGTAAGAAATTAAAAGTATTCTTGTTTCCGTTTGCATTAAGATTATTTTTCTTACCCTATGGCGGACAATTTTACTTGTTTTATGTAAAAGGCACTTAAAAGGAAAATCCCACAGGAAAAAAGACTAAATATAGACAATTATATAAGATGCATATTAAGAATTTTTTTATATTTGTACTTGAAATAAGACAAAAATACTTGGTAAGAAAATCTATTTTGCAGCGTGAATGAATGAATAAGGTATTTAAACTTCGCTAACACTATAAAAAGGGGGAGGAGACCGAAAGAAACTCTGGGTTTGCCGAAGAAAACCTGCTCCCGACCAGGTTAGGTTCACAGAGTAAGTTACTACGGTAACTGACTCGGAATATAAGTTACCTCTCTTTCAGAAACGGGCTTGACTTACCCTGCTTTCTCGGGTTTGACAAACCTCCCATTTTGAAACCGAAAACCCAGAGTTTCCCTGATTTCAGGGTTAACATACTCAGAGTTTTCACTTAACCTCCTTTCTGAAACGGGCCCCAGACCTCTGTTGTGTGTGTCTTGTTTCCACGTGCTCCCTGTGTTTTCATGCCCATATTTGGTTTGTTTCCTGTCCTTGTCTGATGTAATCATTAGTTTAATGGTGTCTAGCGTGTCTGTTAATGTACCTGTGTATTTATAGTCCTGTCTGTGTAGTGTCTGGTCTACTCGTTACTTCCTGGTGTTTGCCTTGCCTTGCCTTGTCCTGTGCTGATGTCTGAAGTAAAGACTGTTGTTTGAGTTTACCTCCTCGTATGCGTGTTCCTTGTTCCTCCCTGCTGTGTGCACCGTGACAAATATCTCACAAGGCATCCAAATAAAATAAAAAATAACTAAAATTAAATTTGGGTATACAATTTACTTTTCAGATATAATATGCAAAACAACAATACGGAGAAAAATACAGCCAAAATATCAATACTCAAAAAACAAAAAACCAGCATATATTATATGCACAGACACTTTCCAATTAATTTGAACTCTTTGGCAAATACAATTGTATCTTTACATTTTTTCTTTTACTATTAATACATTGAAGAGAATCCATATATGAATGAAAATCGATCATAAAAACCTTTAAAAAGGTTTAGAATTGTTCCTTTACTTTTATGAATATGAAATTAGCCAAATAAAATCATAATATTCAACAAAGTCAACAGGTACACTTTTTGATTCACAATATATTAAACATGTTTTGAGGTCAGATCATAGCTAGAACCAGTGTTTTCTTGGACAAAGATAAGTCTCCCCAAAACTTCTTTGGATGGTCACTTTCATAAAAAAAGGAGTACCAATATTTCTGGATGATCTAAACAAAATGAACAGTTCTCATCAATCTCCATAATTTTTTGACAAAGTATAATTACTAACGTAAATATCATGAAGTATTCCCTAAGTTTATTAGATATACAAAATCAAAAAGGAAGCTTTTTCCACATAATATAAAATATAAAATAACAGTCTAAAAGTTTATTTGTACACTTTTTACTTTGAATGTCTGCTCTGTTTAAATAAAGTGCAGGTTCAGTTGTATGAATATTACATGACAACATATGACTTCTCATCAGCATCAGTAGGATTGCTTTCATTACACAATTATATTATTTATATTTATTAGGAAATGACCGTTTGTTCATGACATTTTCATAAGAAAACAAATGGGCTGATTGGTATAAAATATCAGATAAGAAATAAATGCCTTTATCCATCCCACTTTGTAAATAAAGGGATTTTGGGTTGACTGTAATATAAGCATTATTCCACAGGATTTGTTCATGCGGAGAGAAACTGTGTTCATAGCACAACCTCCGAGCCTAAGCGCTTGTTCAGAGAAACTGGACAGTAATGTAATCACATAATAAACAGAAACGCAATCCTCCAGCCTTTTTCAAGATATTATATGGTATAAAGGATCATATTGAATCTGATTTCAGTAGACAGTTTCTAAGCCATTTTACTTTAAAAGTATCATTTAAATTAAAAATCCAAAAGTTCAAATCTACCTTCATTTCTTGACCCTTGAAGAAATTTCTTTCTTAAATGATGTTTATTCCTCCAAACAAATTGAATAAACAAATCATAATTTTTTTTACAGATGTCTTGAACAAAGAGGTAATGTCAGATGAATCTACACTGTAAAAAATGACCGTGATTTTAACGGTAAAAACCTGTGATAAATGCTACTGTTAAATGGTTAACGTAAGCTCCCCTAATATACACGCTGAAAAACTGTAATAGACATTTCAGACAATTTTACGGTAAAATACCGGTTTTGGTAAGAATGGAAGGGAAAACCTGTAAATTAACGTTTGCTGAAAATGTAGATGAGTTTGTTTCTTCATCAGATCAGGGCCCCGTTTCAATAAGGAGGTTCAACCAACTCTGAGTTTGAACTTGAACTCTGAGTTGACTTACTCTGAGATGGGAAACTCTGAGTTTAAACTTGAACTCTGAGTTGACTTACTCTGAGATGGGAAACTCTTGAGTTTAAACTTGAACTCTTGAGTTGACTTGCCCTGAGATGGGAAACTCTGAGTTTAAACTTGGACTCTTGAGTTGACTTGCCCTGAGATGGGAAACTCTGAGTTTAAACTTGGACTCTTGAGTTGACTTGCCCTGAGATGGGAAACTCTGAGTTTAAACTTGGACTCTTGAGTTGACTTGCCCTGAGATGGGAAACTCTGAGTTTAAACTTGAACTCTGAGTTGACTTACTCTGAGATGGGAAACTCTGAGTTTAAACTTGAACTCTGAGTTGACTTACTCTGAGATGGGAAACTCTGAGTTTAAACTTGAACTCTGAGTTGACTTACTCTGAGATGGGAAACTCTGAGTTTAAACTTGGACTCTTGAGTTGACTTGCCCTGAGATGGGAAACTCTGAGTTTAAACTTGGACTCTTGAGTTGACTTGCCCTGAGATGGGAAACTCTGAGTTTAAACTTGAACTCTGAGTTGACTTACTCTGAGATGGGAAACTCTGAGTTTAAACTTGAACTCTGAGTTGACTTACTCTGAGATGGGAAACTCTGAGTTTAAACTTGAACTCTTGAGTTGACTTGCCCTGAGATGGGAAACTCTGAGTTTAAACTTGGACTCTTGAGTTGACTTGCCCTGAGATGGGAAACTCTGAGTTTAAACTTGGACTCTTGAGTTGACTTGCCCTGAGATGGGAAACTCTGAGTTTAAACTTGAACTCTGAGTTGACTTACTCTGAGATGGGAAACTCTGAGTTTAAACTTGAACTCTGAGTTGACTTACTCTGAGATGGGAAACTCTGAGTTTAAACTTGAACTCTGAGTTGACTTACTCTGAGATGGGAAACTCTGAGTTTAAACTTGGACTCTTGAGTTGACTTGCCCTGAGATGGGAAACTCTGAGTTTAAACTTGGACTCTTGAGTTGACTTGCCCTGAGATGGGAAACTCTGAGTTTAAACTTGAACTCTGAGTTGACTTACTCTGAGATGGGAAACTCTGAGTTTAAACTTGAACTCTGAGTTGACTTACTCTGAGATGGGAAACTCTGAGTTTAAACTTGAACTCTTGAGTTGACTTGCCCTGAGATGGGAAACTCTGAGTTTAAACTTGAACTCTTGAGTTGACTTGCCCTGAGATGGGAAACTCTGAGTTTAAATTTGAACTCTTGAGTTGACTTACCCTGAGATGGGAAACTCTGAGTTTAAACTTGAACTCTTGAGTTGACTTACCCTGAGATGGGAAACTCTGAGTTTAAACTTGAACTCTGAGTTGACTTGCCCTGAGATGGGAAACTCTGAGTTTAAACTTGAACTCTGAGTTGACTTACTCTGAGATGGGAAACTCTGAGTTTAAACTTGAACTCTTGAGTTGACTTGCCCTGAGATGGACTCTTGAGTTGACTTGCCCTGAGATGGGAAACTCTGAGTTTAAACTTGGACTCTTGAGTTGACTTGCCCTGAGATGGGAAACTCTGAGTTTAAACTTGAACTCTGAGTTGACTTGCCCTGAGATGGGAAACTCTGAGTTTAAACTTGAACTCTGAGTTGACTTACTCTGAGATGGGAAACTCTGAGTTTAAACTTGAACTCTTGAGTTGACTTGCCCTGAGATGGGAAACTCTGAGTTTAAACTTGGACTCTTGAGTTGACTTGCCCTGAGATGGGAAACTGAGTTTAAACTTGGACTCTTGAGTTGACTTGCCCTGAGATGGGAAACTCTGAGTTTAAACTTGAACTCTTGAGTTGACTTGCCCTGAGATGGGAAACTCTGAGTTTAAACTTGAACTCTGAGTTGACTTACTCTGAGATGGGAAACTCTGAGTTTAAACTTGAACTCTGAGTTGACTTACTCTGAGATGGGAAACTCTGAGTTTAAACTTGAACTCTGAGTTGACTTACTCTGAGATGGGAAACTCTGAGTTTAAACTTGAACTCTTGAGTTGACTTGCCCTGAGATGGGAAACTCTGAGTTTAAACTTGGACTCTTGAGTTGACTTGCCCTGAGATGGGAAACTCTGAGTTTAAACTTGGACTCTTGAGTTGACTTGCCCTGAGATGGGAAACTCTGAGTTTAAACTTGGACTCTGAGTTGACTTGCCCTGAGATGGGAAACTCTGAGTTTAAACTTGAACTCTGAGTTGACTTACCCTGAGATGGGAAACTCTGAGTTTAAATTTGAACTCTGAGTTGACTTACCCTGAGATGGGAAACTCTGAGTTTAAACTTGAACTCTGAGTTGACTTACCCTGAGATGGGAAACTCTGAGTTTAAACTTGAACTCTGAGTTGACTTACCCTGAGATGGGAAACTCTGAGTTTTCGGTTCCAGAACAGCTGAACTGAGTTAGTTTACTCAACTCTGAGTAGGTTGACTCTGAGTTAAGCGTGAGTAATATGACTATGAAAAGTCATGATCAGTGGAGCGCCGAAATTATGATTCACCATGGCAACAGCTCCCGCCAAAAAGACGTCAGCGTGTGTACTTCCATCAATGCGTTACATTAATTCTTAATAACTGTTATAATATCAGAGGTGAAAACTGTAAATTATTGAACTAATATTCATTTTAATGGTATCTCATGGCCACAAAAAAAGGAAAAAGACAGAAAAAGACACAAGAACGTGGCAGCAGCTAACAATGAAGTATAAAAACACAATTCAATCACAGTAAAGCTTTAAACATGAAAGGTTCATGGGTGTAGCCTAAATGACTTTACAGACATTTGACATTAAATATCATTCAGTGTCTATTTCAATGCGCTGCAGCTTTTTCCACATAGTCTAACACTCTTTTCACAAAATTAAATATTCTCTAATCCAACCTGTTACATTTCTTAATTAGAGTAATAAAATTAACTACTGACTTGTTGACAGCAAGAAAGCCGAGGGAGAACCTGCAGCAGCACCACTGACAGATGAAGAGGAGGTGCTCAAGTGGTGGAAGATTTCTAAAATACAAAATTAAAAAGAATAACTGTTGCTTTTGTTTTAGGAAATAAAGATGACCAAAAAATTGTGAATAATTTGTTTATTTAACAGCTGTGGTGGTGGTTACGGCTCGTACTACCCCTCCATCTGCATCCTTCCATACAGTAATCAGTTTCAGAAGGAGTGATGGAGGGGATACGCTTGCCATCAATGCATCCACCCACACTGGAAATCCTGAAGGAAATTCTGATTATTGGGTTACTTCCACAGGTCACAGAAAGATGTTATCAAGTGAACATCATTTATCAGATTAGCCTCATTTAAACCCATTGCTACACCACTGACCTACAGTCCTCTTTGATGGATTTGTTCAGGAGAAAACTCAGAAAGAGTGTGAGAGCGATGCACACTTTCCTTAAAATCTGCATACAGGACTTATAATGTGCTCTGCATCTCCCATGTTTTAAAGAAAACTACCATTTAAAATGGTACCGCTCAAATAAATATGCACATAAATACGGTGTAAAAAAATTATAAAAACATAAATAATAGGCTATAAGGTATTTAGTCTTGTTTCAATGAAGGGAAAAAAAATATTTAACATTTTAATTTATTTTCCAAATTATCTGGTAAATGGGGTAAGAAATTAAAATAGCCTATTCTTGTTTCCGTTTGCATTAAGATTATTTTTCTTGCCCTATGGAGAACAATTTTATATTTTAACAAGACTAAATATCTAGATCATTTTTCATCTATAGAAAATGCATCTTAACTTAAGAATTTTTAAACGTTTGTAAATTAAATAAGACAAAAATACTCAGTAAGAAAAGCTATTTTGCAGCGTGAATGAACGAATGCAGTATTAAAACATCGCTAACATTTTACAAAGGGGGAGGAGATGGAAAGAAAGTCAGGGTTTACCAAAGAAAACCTGCTCCCGACCAGGGGTTTCCCAAAAGCATCGTTAGCTAATTATGGTGGTAATTCCCATTGAACTCTATTGGTAACGACAGAACTTGCGACCATAGTTGCTTTTGGGAAACGCACCCCAGGTTAGGTTCACAGAGTAAGTTACCACGGTAACTGACTCTGAACATAAGTTACCTCTCTTTCAGAAACGGGCTTGACTTACCCTGCTTTAACAAACCTCCCATTTTGAGACGGAAAACCCAGAGTTTCCCTGATTTCAGGGTGAACATACTCCAAGTTTTCACTTAACCTCCTTTCTGAAACGGGCCCCAGGAGAAGTGAATGGGTGCCGTCAGAATGAGTCCAAACAGCTGATAAAAACATCACAATAATCCACATCACTCCAGTCCATCAGTTAACATCTGGAGAAGTGAAAAAGCGCATCTCCTGTTGTCTCTTACATCAAAATCCAGCCCCATATTAGTTTAGAGCTGTTTTGTCTTGTAAACGCTGCTTGATCTGTGCAGATTTCTCTCCTGATTCAGACCAGAACACTTTTTCACTGGAGGAAGAGTTATTATGGACTCCATGGTAATTTAGTTAAAAACGTCTTAATGCTGGATTTGTTTCAGCTTTTATCTTCTCCAGATGTTAACTGATGGACTGGAGTGCTGTGGATTGTTGTGATGTTTTTATCAGCTGTTTGGACTCTCATTCTGACGGCACCCATTCACTGCAGAGGATAGGGGATGAGCGATGTCTCCAGATCTGTTGTTGTTGTTCTCAGACGGCGTTCGGTCTGGTGAGGATCATGATGGTCGTGGCTCCGTTCCTGTACGTCGGGACTCTGATCAGTAAGAACTTCGCAGCTCTGCTGGAGGAGCATGATATATTCGTGCCTGAGGATGACGATGATGATGACTGAGCACAGGTCAGTGGTGTAACCTACGAGTGTGTGTGTGACCTGTGTGTCTGTGTGTGTATAAGTGTGTGTGTGTGTGTGTCAGACTCTCACGCTGGTGTGTGTTTCCACAGATGCCGCTGATTCACTCTGTAAACTCAAGCGCTGGAGGAGTCCCTGTGTTTTCACGCCTTCAGTTCTGTTCGTCTGTGCATTACTGTGTATTTATGAAGATTCATTAAGAGCTGAACTCTTGATTCTGAGTGTTGATGACTGATCTATAATAAAGAATATAAATCCTACCATCCAAAAGCTTGACGTCACTGTGATTCTTTTACTTTAATTCTTAAAATCAACTCTTCTATTCAGCAATGATGCATTAAATTGATCAAAAGTGACAGTAAAGACATTTATAATGTTACAAAAGATTCTGTTTCAAATAAATGCTGTTCTTTTGTTCTTTCTATTCATCTGTGAATCCTGAAAAATAAAAAATAAAATGTACCACAGTTTCAACAAAAATATTGTGCAGCACAACTGTGTTCAACATTGATAATATTCAGAGATGTTTGTTGATCAGTAAATCAGTATATTATTATGATTTCTGAAGATCATGTGACACTGAAGACTGGAGTAATGATGCTGGAAATACAGCTGCAGATCACAGAAATACATTACAGTTTAACACATATTCACATAGAAAACAGCTGCTTTAAATTGTAATATTTCACTGTTTTTACAGTATTTTTGATCAAATAAATGCATGAACAGAATGAGACTCTTTCAGAAACACTAAAAAACACCAAGCACCAAAACAGCACTGAAATAACATATAAGCATTTATATTCATAATGCACTGATCAGTCTGTTGAACTGACGGATATGAGCCGATATAACCATGATATCAAAGACACACGCAGACCGGAGAGAGATTCAGCATCAGTGTACATGTACAGTCCAGAAGCAGAAAGTCACAACACAATATAGACTGTGTTTCTGATTAAATAAAGCAGTAATTGATGTCATAAAATAATGAGTATATTTTGATTTAAAGGTCAGAAGCTATAGCTTACATGAAAAGAAAAAAACATGACACTTGTAAATTAAATATTTTTTATATACTGATTTATTCATTAATGTGTAATATGATTTTTTTTTTTAATCATAAGCTCTAAAAGATTTTCAGAATTTTTACAACTCTTTTGCTTTAGACAATCTACAAATGTTAAATCTTAAAATAAAATGTTAGGGTTTACACTGCATATTTCTGGGGGGAAATGCAGCGATTGATATATAGTTTTTTTATAGTTATTTTCAAAGCTTCATTGTACTGTCAAAAAACCTTCATTGTTGTTTATTTAATTCTAACAAATAAGGTGTTGTTAAAAACTAACCAAAATTTAAAAAAGAGAGACGTGGTGTTGTTTCCAAACAAAAGGAAATATATCGGTATCAGCCAAAATGAGTTGAAAAATATCGGCATAGTGGATATTTCCAAAAATCCAATATTGTGCATCCCCTAATTATTCGTATATTTTATTTATTAATATTGTTTGTTTGTTTGTTTTTTACCTCTCTGTCTGTCTGGTCTTATAATATCTTGAAGTGACTATTAGGGTTTTACATAAAATCATCAACAAGTGTCAATTAGGTACCTTTATTATTTTTTTATGACATTTGAAATTGTAGCAAAAATAGCGGTGTTCTAACAACAGTTATCAGCAGAATACATTAATGAATGACAATGGACATTGAACATAAATAAATGCTTAAGGACGTAAAACTACATATAACGTAAAATAGTGTACTGAAGACCAAGCTCCAGTAAAATATCTTCACAATCCTCTATGATGCCTTTAAGTTAATCGTTATCTGTGTTTTGTTGTGACTGAAGAGCAGTTTCTCTCTGCAGATGATGGGGTTGTAGGATGTGACGGCATCTGAAATGCACAACTGAGTTTAGATATGTCTCCTTTCATTTGTTTATGTGAAAACAGTTGTTTACGAAGGCCAAAAGTAGTATGTGAGCACTTCAGTTCAAACCAAGAGTGGTCGGGCTTTTTCCAGCAATAATGGCAACTAAATGTTTCTGGTAACTGCTGATCAGTCCTGCACAATAACTCATTTCTGAGTGCAGAACAGTGTAAACTCTGTGATGTTGGTGGGTTTCCTCACTTCCACATTGTCCTTCCACAACATTTCAGTTGGATTAAGGTCTTGACTTTGATTCGGCCATTCCAAAACACTAACTTTGCTCTTCTTTAACCATTCTTTGGTAGAAGGACTTGTGTGCTTGGGGTCGTTGTCTTGCCTCATGTCTCACTTTCATTCAGTTCATGGATAGATGTCCTGACCTTTTCATTTAGAATTCACTGGTATAAATCATTGTTCATTGTTCTATCAATGATGGCAATTCGTCCTGGCCCAGATGCAGCAAAACAGGCCCAAACCATGATACGACCACCACCATATTTCACAGAGGGGATAAATAAGATTTGTATGCTGGAATGCAGTGTTTTTCGTTTGCCAAACATAACACTTTTTATTTAAACCAAAAAGTTATATTTTTGTCTCACTGTCCACAAAACATTTTTCCTATAGCCCTCTTGTCACGGATCAGCCAGGCTCTGTCACCAGCCGACTGACCACACGCACATCATTGAACCACTCATTCCCCACACCATAAATACACACACCTCACAGCACTCCAGTGTCCGGTCTCGTTCATACGAAGAGGACTGCCATAGCTATCACAGCTCTCTGCCTGCTACTTACCTCCTTGTCTACTTATCTGCAGTGTTTCCTCCCGAGTGTGTTCTCCAGCGATTCCCAGTCAGTCTGCTCCTGTGTTCAGTTCCTGTCTGCCATCTTGGTGAGGTGTGTGTCCAGTTCCTGTACCTAGTTTCCTGTCAAAAGAAGATACTCAAGTTAACGCTTCTCCTGATTACCGTAGACCTCCCGAATTACCACTTACCTGTTTCAATCCTTGCTGCTCATCTATTTGTCAATAAATACCTGTCAATTCATCCATCTCTCTGTCCGAGTCCTACTTCTCGGCTTGTCCACACGATCTTTAGCAAACTGCAGAGGAGCAGTAATGCACTTTCAATGTTCCAAGGTTCTTGGAGAGCAGTGCCCTTACAGAAAAAACACATGAATTTCACATGTGATCACGTGTGACCTCATGTCACCACATGTGAACATAATGGAGCACATGGCACATGTGGAAAACATGTTACTATAGGTTATAATATGGAGCACATGTGAAATATATTTGAACATGTTTTAACATGTGAATCATGTTACACACGTCACAAATACTGTACATTTTCAGCTTCATTGTAATGGGAAGTTCAGATCATTTTACTGACTCGGATCTTTTGAAACTCATTCATAATTAAAATGTTATATGTTAATGAACAAATACCCAAACACAACTTAAACGATGTTGATGTTTCATTCATCCTCATAAGCTGAGCTATGCAGTCTAGTGCCGGATACAAAAGTGATAATTAAGTGGTAAGTACTGACAAGCAGAGTCCTGCATGGGTCCGATTTTGTAAATCCGCACCCGCATCCGACCCACTTAAAATAGAACCGACCACCCGACCCGCAACCGAAATAAAATCCTTTTAGACTATCATATTATAGACACACTTACAAAAATGTTTATTGCCAGGTCATACAGAAGTTATTACATTAACACAAGGACAACTTCAGCCAAAGCTGTCAAAAGGCCGTTACATGAAGAACATGGCTAACATTACCACGAAACTGAGTAGCCTTATAACATTTTACAAATCGAACAGACGCGGCTACAACACTATATGCCACGCAATTCCGTCTATTTCTAAATAATTTTATCAACTTGAAATACAGGCATATTTTTGTAGATGTGTTCCTAAAAATATGCATATATTTTTACGTTTGCACATGATTGTTTTAAACCCGTGTTTAGACCCGTGTTTCCCCCGTGTCCAACCCGACCCGCACCCGACACAGTTGGATATTTTTCAGGAGTTTGAGCACAATTTGCGGGTCACCCATCAGGTACCCAAACCTGCGCAGGACTCTGACAAGCACACATTTTGTAAATAAAAAGGCAATGTCGATAAATTAAAAGGCGATACATACACCACAAATGTGATAGGCTTTCTAAAAATTTTATTTGACAGAATGAGCTATTGCTCAAAGTAAAAATACTAACCAGATGCGGATTCTTAGTTATACAATATTTTTTGAAGAACAATTCAGAATTACAGGATTGCAACATCCACATCAAAAAAAGTCATTCACTGGCACTAATATTGAGTCAGATGAAAATTATTGTGAAGTTCTTATAAAAAATAAATATATACACACATATACATATATATAGAAATCATCAAGGGGCAGTGTTACATATGGGCTTTTTCCCCGTAGGCTGACACTTGTAACCAGGCATTCTCAGATGTTAATTGATGTCAACCAGATGCAGATTCTTAGTTATACAATATGTTTTGAAGAACTATTCACAATTACAGGATTGCAACATACAAATCCACATAAAAAAAAAAGTAATTCAATGGCACGAATATTGAGTTAGATGAAAATTATTGTGAAGTTCATATAAAAAAGAAATTATATATATATATATATATATATATATATATGAAGAGTTCAGATGCAAAAGCCTCTTAAGTGCTATCTGAAATTTTCTTCTGGAATGATCATTTTTATCAAGCTCGTATATTTAAGTTCAATAATTTCACTTAAATGACAATGCAAATTACCTATTTATTGTCATTAAAGTGAAATTACTTAACTTAAATATACAAGCTTTATAAAAATTATCATTCCAGAAGAAAATTTCAGATAGCAGGCGTTTGCATCTGAACTCTTCATATATATATATATATATATATATATATATATATATATATATATATATATATATATATCTGTTTTATATGAACTTCACAATTATTTTCAATCAACATGTGGCAGTGTTACATATGGGCTTTTTCCCTGTAGGCTGACACTTGTAACCAGGCATTCTCAGATGTTAATCTCGCTCAAAAGTGTTTGGCATCAAACAAAAAAAAACACAACCGTGTCAGGTCCACTTCCGACGTATCGACGAGGACACGAAAGGTTCAGTAGACTGTTTGCTTTAAACGAATGGTTATTGTCATGGTGTAAAGAACAGAAACTGCTCTTTGTAAATAATTGGAATATTTTCTGGGAGCGTCCTAGGCTTTTCCGTGCTGATGGCCTGCACCCCAGCAGAGTCGGAGCGGAACTCCTGTCGGACAACATCTCCAGGACGCTACGCTCCATCTGACTAGTAAGCCAATTCTCAAATGACTTTTGTTCTACCCACTTAAATGATAGAAGTACCCGCGTTGTCCAATCTATACAGACTGTGTCTGTCCCCCGAATAGCGAGGTCAAAATATAAATTTAATGCAGGATCTAGAAAAAATCTGATCGTGATTAAACCAGAAAAACACAAAATAAATGAACAAAAACAATTTTTGAAGCTTGGGCTCCTAAATATTAGATCACTTGCACCCAAAGCAGTTATTGTAAATGAAATGATCACAGATAATAATTTTGATGTACTCTGCCTGACTGAAACCTGGCTGAAACCAAATGAATATTTTGGTCTAAATGAGTCTACTCCACCAAGCTACTGTTATAAACATGAGCCCCGTCAGACTGGTCGTGGCGGCGGTGTGGCAACAATATATAGTGATATTCTCAATGTTACTCAGAAAACAGGATACAGGAGGTTTAACTCATTCAAAATACTTCTGCTTAATGTTACACTGTTAGATATGCAAAAGAAATCTCTCCTGTCTCTTGCTCTGGCTACTGTGTATAGACCGCCAGGGCCATATACAGATTTCCTAAAAGAATTTGCAGATTTCCTCTCAGATCTATTAGTTAATGTTGATAAACTGCTAATTGTCGGAGATTTTAACATTCACGTTGATAATACAAATGATGCGTTAGGACTTGCGTTTACTGACCTAATAAACTCTTTTGGAGTCAAGCAAAACGTCACCGGGCCCACTCATCGTTTTAATCATACGCTAGATTTAATTATATCGCATGGACTTGATCTTACCAATAGAGATATCATACCTCAAAGTGATGATGTTACTGATCATTTCCTTGTATCGTGCATGCTGCGTATTACTGATATTAATTATATGGCTCCGCGTTATCGTCCAGGCAGAACTACTGTTCCAGCCACCAAAGACAGATTCACAAATAACCTGCCTGATTTATCTCAACTTCTCTGTGTACCCATAAATACACATGAACTAGACGAAATAACTAGCAACATGGGCACTATCTTCTCTAATACATTAGAAGCTGTTGCCCCCCTCAAATTGAAAAAGATTAGAGAAAAATGTACTGCGCCATGGTACAACAGTTATACCCATTCTCTCAAGAAAGAAACTCGTAATCTTGAGCACAAATGGAGAAAAACTAACTTGGAAGTGTTTAGAATAGCGTGGAAAAACAGTATGTCCAGCTATAGACAGGCTCTAAAAGCTGCAGGGCAGAGCATATCCACAAACTCATAGATAATAACCAAAACAATCCAAGGTTCTTATTTAGCACAGTGGCTAGATTAACAAATAAACAGACACCACCCGATCTAAATATTCCCCCACAGTTTAATAGTAATGATTTTATGAATTTCTTTACTGATAAAATAGATAACATCAGAAATACAATATCAAATGTAGATTCTACTGCGTCTAGTATTTCAGCTTCACTCATCGCACCTAAAGAAAAACTGCAGTGCTTTACAACTATAGGACAGGAAGAGCTAAATAAACTTATCAGTGCATCTAAACCAACAACGTGTTTATTAGATCCTGTACCCACTAAACTACTGAAAGAGTTGTTACCCGTAGCAGAAATACCGCTTCTCAATATTATTAACTCATCGTTATCTTTAGGTCAGGTCCCAAAACCATTCAAGCTGGCGGTTATTAAGCCTCTTATTAAGAAACCACAACTAGATTCTAATGAACTGGCAAATTACAGACCCATTTCAAATCTTCCGTTTATGTCTAAAATTTTAGAAAAAGTTGTGTCTGCTCAATTGTGCTCCTTCTTGCAAAAAAATTATCTCTATGAGGAATTTCAGTCAGGTTTCAGGCCTCACCATAGCACAGAAACTGCACTTGTTAAAATTACAAATGACTTGCTTCTTGCTTCAGATCAAGGCTGCATCTCATTGCTAGTATTACTTGATCTTAGTGCTGCGTTTGACACTATAGACCATGATATACTCATAGATCGACTACAAAACTATACTGGTATTCAAGGGCAGGCTTTAAGATGGTTTAGATCCTACCTGTCCGATCGCTACCACTTTGTTCATTTAAATGGAGAGTCATCACAATTATCACCAGTAAAGTATGGAGTACCACAAGGATCTGTCCTAGGTCCTCTTCTATTTTCAATATACATGTTGCCTCTTGGTAATATTATTAGAAAATACGGGATTAGTTTTCATTGCTATGCTGATGATACTCAACTATATATCTCAACAAGACCAGATGAAACTTCTCAACTATCTAAGATAATAGATTGTGTAAAAAATTTAAAAGATTGGATGACCAATAATTTCCTCCTATTAAATTCAGATAAGACAGAGATATTACTTATTGGACCAAAAAACAATACACAGAATCTCTTGGATTACAATTTACAACTTGACGGATGCACTGTCACATCCTCTAAAGTCAAAAATCTGGGTGTTATATTAGACAGCAACTTGTCCTTTGAAAATCATATTTCCCATGTTACAAAAACAGCATCTTCCATCTTAGAAACATTGCCAAGCTTCGAAACATGCTACCTGTTTCTGATGCAGAAAAGCTAGTTCATGCATTCATGACCTCTAGACTGGACTATTGTAATGCACTGCTAGCTGGTTGTCCTGCATCTTCAATAAACAAGCTACAGATAGTCCAAAATGCAGCGGCTAGAGTTCTTACAAGGTCAAGAAAATATGATCATATTACCCCAATTTTACAGTCTCTGCACTGGCTACCTATTCAGTTCCGTATCATTTACAAAATATTATTACTTGCCTATAAGGCCCTAAATGGTTTAGCTCCTGCGTACCTAACTTGTCTTCTACCACGCTATAATCCAACCCACTCCCTAAGGTCGCAAAACTCTGGACGTTTGGTAGTACCTAGGATAGCAAAGTCCACTAAAGGAGGTAGAGCTTTTTCACATTTGGCTCCCAAACTCTGGAATAGCCTTCCTGATAACGTTCGGGGTTCAGACACACTCTCTCTGTTTAAATCTAGATTAAAGACACATCTCTTTAGCCAAGCATTCACATAATGCATCTTATAATCTTGTACTGTAGTATATCTGATCAAATGTACATTATTATTATTCTTTAGCTTGGGATGGAACAGCAGCTACGCTAATTATGTTTCTATTTGTCTCTGTTTCTGCCACGGGATTAACATCCCGTGGTAATTAGGAATGACAGAAGCTTCAGTCTGGATCCAACCCCTAAATGATCTGAGATGACCGAACACCTGAGAAAAGATAATGCCAACCCCTCAGAGGATGCCAACGCTCAGACAACATACAGAATTACCAAATGACCACTGGAACTAGTTGAGACCTTACAATCTGACTTTGCTGCAGTTAAATTGAACTGCTGGTTTGTTGGCCAGAGGCCAATGTTTGATATTGATATTGTGATATGTTTGATATTGATATTGTGATATGTTTGATATTGTGCAGTTGCTTTGACACAATTTACATTGTTAAAAGCGCTATATAAATAAAGGTGACTTGACTTGACTTGACAACCACTTTCTTTTCTATACACAATGCATTTTTCTGAAAGTTGCCATATGTCCAGAGCAATCAAATCACCAAATTCCGACGGTATTGACATTACATGCTTAATGTGGCACCTAGATTCACCATAGTAGCCTTGAAACAACAATCTTGGTTTTGACACACACTTTCTCACTAGACATAATGCATGTTCACAGCCAGTGTGACTCACAACATTGGCAAAAGAGACAATTTGGCAAACACTGCCATCAGATATCCTGACCAGAGTGTTATCCCTTTTAAGTTTTCTTCTGTAATTAATGCTCAGAAATATCTGAGAGTTAACTACAGATTTGTGGTAAAACACAGCTTGATCTCTGATAGGGTATCCGAGATGTTGCTCAATAGCATCCCTTTCATATAGATCAAGGGCCCTAAAGCAACCATGTCCAAAAAGCACAGTGCCGTTCACTCTTCTTGCATGTTTAGTTGTACTATAGCCATTGAGCACTGTGTCAAACAGCTGCTTCACTCTAGGGTGAGCATTTATCATCACAATCTTGCCAATGCACTCTACTTGTTTTAGTAAGAGAAAAGATTTAACTATCTGTAAGGGTACAGATTGTGTGCCATTGTATAGTTTCAGCAGAAATCCATTGCACCCTTCAAAACTGTATGCACTATAACACCATAAGGGCCCCCAGTTTCTGACACTGTCACTAAGATGAAGAAGAATGTGAACATTGTATGTCATATGTGATCTACCATACAAGGTCTCAAAATTCCGCACAAACTCATTCAGGTGTTGAGATGCATAAAAGAGCTCCAGCTGTGTAATGGATGTTGTTTGCAAGACAAAAACTGCTTGGCACAAAAGGAGGAAGTGCTCAAAAAATCTACCTGGAAGAACAGATTTCAAAATAATGGGAGCATAAAACAAGAGAAAAGCTCGCCATTCTGAGGCTTTCCAGTAGGCTCTGGTTGAGATAGATCTAGGCATTCTTGTGATGTTAGATGGAGGTTGAAAATGTTCCATCTTCCTATCTATCTCATTGATTCTTGTTCCTATATACCAGGACTCTCTATGGTGAGAACTGTCGAACCACAGGGTAGACAGCTGTCTCATCACGCCTAAATCAATGCAATGCATTGAGTCAACAATAAATCCAGAGACGATGTCAAAAAAAGGCAGCGACATCAAAGGTGTGGGTCCTTTCACACCAAAGGTTTCACCAACCACTACATTTCTTCCGCATTTAACCATATCTTTGTGAGAGCGTTCGGTCACTTCCTCCATATAAGGATATACTTGAACATATCCTTTACCTTTCTCAACTCTTTCCCCTGGATGTAAACACCAGTTGCAGCCAAATTTCCCATTGAATTGCTTGACATTTTGTATCATAGCCCGAGCTACACTATCACATGAACAAATTATAGCATATACATATGATTGTATACTCTTTCCCTTTAAACACCACTCAAAACCTGCTGAACCAAGAGTTTTCATTTCACTGATAAATGGTCTAAAAAATGTGGAGATGGTTGGTTTTTTCACACCAAACCATAGTCCTGTTAAAAACATGTTCTTTTTCCTTATATTAGGTGGGAGCTCATTTATGTAACACAACAAGGGCCAGATAGAAAAAGAGGAGGATTTGAAGATAGGTACACCATCAGAATTAAAAGTAAAGCTAAAAGAGTAGTCTTTGTTTAAATTTGAGTTTTTGCACATTTGTTCATACAATTTCCCATCCATAATATCTGAAATTGTGTCAGAGTTCCTAGGCCTGGTATTTTTGTAGTTCAATGACTCTCCAAGATTCAAAGTCTCTAGGAGATGTTTTAGTTGGCCGATAAGCGGCAATGTAAAAAAGAAGTTACCATTTTTCATTAGTTCGTTTTTTTCAAAGAACTGATTGCACGTCTTGCATTCACTATTTTCCAAAACACAACAGCAGTTGGGGCAATAGACATGAAAATCATATTTTCCTGTTTTGAAAAGTTTTTTTAACAGGTATTTGGTGGCTGGCAAGTGGCAATCTTGTGGTAGAATGAGAATCAACATTTGGAGAAGTGTTTGCAAACCATCTTGCGTCAATCCCACAGTTCCAGCAAAGGCCATCAGAAGTAGAATGGTTTGTCCAAGAGTAACCAATGCACCTTTGTACAGTGGGGACCTCATCATGTCATCATTAACCTAAAACAAATAACAGGATCCCAATAAGTTATAGTACTTGTGGTTAAAATGTAGGAGATGTGTTCAAACCATTTGGCATTTTGACAGCAAGAGCAAGCCCACTCTCACCCTCTTTCTAGGGCTATATGAAATGTTCATCTGAACCCATTGTAGTCTATGCTGTCTTCAGTTGATGCATGAAACATTTGTAGTAGGGCTGTAACGATATGCCATATAAAACCCAAATCGCGACACTCAGATCCAGGAACCTGTGTCAGGGCTCGACATTAACAATTGTCTGCTCGTCCGGGACAAGTAAATTGTTTTGAAGGGACAAGTAAAAGAGAATTTTACTTGCCATTTTACTTGCCTGACCGGACAAGTAGCCTGATTAAAACATCAATAACAAAAAAAGAACTAGGGAATCACTAAAACGAGAGAATGATTCTGATTTTATTACATTTAGGCCGTGTGTCCCCCAAAGCGTTTTTTCACGCGGCTGGCGTGTTTTTTCAATTGTTTTCAATGGGAGAGCCTCGTTTTTAAAACGCCATGAGCGTAACGAGGCGCTGAGCGTCTTTTTCACGCTGAAGCGCTCGCCGTTTTTTACAGGTCGCCGAGATTATTATATACGAGTTAGATATGAAGAAAAAAAAAAAGTGCGAGTTAACCTACTTCAGGTTCATTCAGTCTCCACTCTTCCTCATCACTGTCATCTACAGCTTGCCCACTGGGTTGCTGAAAGAACAAAAAAAACTTTTAAAGCCAACTTTATATTTAGCTTCATAAGCACAACTCGTGTCTTCTGTCTTGGCTCTGAGAGATCACCCTTAACATCATGCAGGACCACTATTTCTCAGAAGTAAAAACTTTGAACACACCTCAAAGTCAGAGTCAAAACTTGCAGCACCCGTGCCATCACTGTCTCTATTTGCATGGTCATCAATGGATTGCTGTAAAAGAGGAGAGACAATATGCACCAATCATTTTAAGTGCAGCTTAATGTCAATTATTAGATATGAGTTAGATATATATAAAAAAAATAATTATTATTATTATTTTATATTTAGCGACCACGTAACTATTTCTCAGATGCGAAAACATTTAAAATTCAAATGCACCTCAAAGTCAGAGTCCAAACAAGAGGCACTGTCTTTGCCAGCATGGTCATCAAGAGACATCTGAGGGGAAAAATTAACAAATGTCAATGCAGTAAGTGAGTTCAAAGAATATAACGTTACATGAATTTTGCAGTTAGTACAACCCTTATAAATGTGCTATATCCAAATGTGATCTTACCTCTGGATGATTCTTGATGCTGTCATCTTCAATTGAAGTAGAATTACAGCTAACGTTATATGGACATTGTTTAATTAAGTGTAATTCATATTTGCATAAATTTATCTAATAAATCCCAAAATAGGATAAACAGGACTTCATGTTAAAGATATATTTATTTATTTAACTTAACGTTACCTGTCTCCATCATCACTGTGATCTGAAATAAAGTCAATAATATTAACGTTAGGTGTTCTGTTATTTGAAACTTGCAAATACAACGTATGCTATACTTTTATTACTCAGCTCTCTGAAACACTTAATTCTGATGGGTTAATAGCATAACGTTAGATAGACTAATCTAACATCTAAAATTTCCTCACAATTTCCTCCTCACAAGTTATTCCTGATTTTTCATCCCCAAATGTAAGACATCGTAAAATTATAATTAAGACGTTAGTAATCCCAATTAATATTTATGATCTTAAATTTCATTAAAAAAAATTCTAAATACATTTGTTGGGACGGATCTATTTTATGGGCAAACTGGCAAATGCGCCAGGATCAGCACTGTCGAGCACTGATGGTGCCTTTTCAATCTGCTTTGCAAAGAAAAAACTCGACTTTCAAACAAACGCAAAGTTATTTTCAAATACAAAACTGTTTGAGAGAAAATGAAGAGGTATTCACAAATATATGTATTGTGTGTTACAACTCTTGCCTTTTTATGAGGAAACTTGGCTTGATTTTCTCACACGAGTACGGGCAGATTTTGTTTATTTGCAAAACACTGGATTTGTTTGATAAATATATTTATAAATATTGGCACGAAAATCGCTCCATATTTTCAATTAGTAGATAGTTCACATTACCAATTTTCTCCATACGGTATTTTGTCGTCCGGGGTAAGGGTTCGTTGTCATCTCGCAAATATCTTCTGTAAAATCTCCTTCTTTTCTTAGACGGCTCCATTTTAAAGTCCTCTAACTTCAACTCTTCCTTCAGTGTGTGTGGGCGCCAAACGACAGAAATTATGACGCGAGTGTTTTTTTTTTCTTTTTCCGACGGATCTGATTGGCTACGATTGGCGCTCTTTTTTGCTGCCTGTTGCAAAATCAAATCAAAGACAAAATAAGTACGTACGTAATAGAGATAGTATATAACGTAGATAGAAGTCAAGAAAGCTGCAGCCATGTATGTGCTCGTAAAATGGGTAAAAGAAAACCGAGTAAGTGTGGGCTTGGAGAAGCATGTGAAGGACAGAAAAATGTTAAATGACCCAAAGAGGATTGGCCTGGTGGAACACGGAGCGGTTGGAGTAAAACCACCTAAATGCGGCTGGAAAGCTTTTCCGGCCCAAATACTCGCTGTTAATGGTAAGTGAATCAATTAATATTTAGCACAATTTTATGGTCGATGATGACCAGCTCATTGTTACTTAACCTTCAGACAACGATTTGGTAGATTTGTTAAGTGATTTTGTGACGTATTTAACATTAGCTAGCAAGATTGCGAACGTTTTTTAGTTAAACTAACGTTAGATTAGCTAATGTTACGTTAACGTTACTGTATTAGCCTCGCTATTAAGAAATAACGTTACTAACGTTATGTGCTTTTGATTAGTTATTTTCCTCATGGTTTTTAATATATGTTAAAGATTCTGCTCAACACTTTTATAATCACTTTTGCTTTGTTTGAATACAGAGAGCCTTGGGCAAATTAAAAAGGCTGAGTGTCAGTGGATAGAGACGCACAAAATGGCGACTCCATCAAAACCAAAGGTAACGTTACATTGAGATATATGGCCTCTATAATAGTCAAATCTAAAATGATTCTTAACCCATAAACAGGCAAGAGTGGAAAATGATAAGCAAAAAAAAAAAAAACATTTGTCCTTTTTTTATATAATCTGGACATAAGTTAAAGAGTACCGTTTCTATGGTAACCCAACGTCCAATTTCAAAACGGTTTTTACAGGATGAATTCTGAGTTTGTAAGATTTCAAATGATACCTAATTTATAACTACTAACATGTGATGTAATAAAGGGCGATAAAAAGATAATATTATATTTTAGAGGATAATAAATATATTATACTTTTTAGAGAAATATATTATTTTATACTTTTTTTATTGACAAATACTAGATTATATGTTAATTTTGTTATGAACTTTTAGCATGAAAACCAAAGTTTCAATTATTAAAAATGTGAGTCGACGTTTTGTGACAAACGCCAGAACTCCTGTTATGATGTAGATTTTTTTGAGGTGCACTCTTGTCATAAATTCTATTAAGGTTCCTACATAATTTGTAACAAAAAACAGTGCTAAAATATCTATTTAGGAGTCTTAGACCTTTCCAACAATATAGTTTGTCATGATTAGATTAGGATTAATTGTAATGTAGTGAATTAAAAACTCAAAACACAAAGATGGTCAAAATTAGGGTTAATCCCTTTTTTATACCCTAAACAGGCAACGTGACTCAGGAGTCACATATATTTCAAAACGTGCTAAATAACAACATATATTAATAAATTTTCTTCTTCAGCACCTTATGTTCACAATTAATGTTAGCAGTATTACTGTATTATTATTTTTCCAGAAGAAAAGTAAGTTTAATATATATTTACTTTCCTCAAAATCTGAATGTCCTGCACCACAGGTAGCCATGTTGGATTTAGGTCAGGCCGACTAATTTATCACAAAAGAATTGAAGCAAATCATGTGACCAGCATAATCAACACAGACCAGGCTGTGATAAATGATAAAAGGATTTGATGAAAAAATAGTTCTTATGCCCCAAAAAAGACAATAAAAGCTATGTGACTCCCAGGTCACGTTGCCTGTTTTAGGGTTAATTTGCAATTTCTCTCATTTTTGCCTCCTTTCTATTACTTTGGTCTACATTATATTCTCTTCTGTCTTCCCCTTTGCAATGCACTTACTGTTTTGTCAGACTACAGTAGATACTGAGGAAGATAAGCCTACTCACTCCGAGGACGAGGACGAGTCTCCTCAACATCAGGTGCAGATGTTGTCCAAACACATGTTCATCTAGTCTCTTCCTGTTCAATGACTTTTTATTTTAATTTAGTTAGATATAATTTATTGATGATTTGTTGTATGTCATATGCAGTGACGGCTCATGGGTTTTAAAATAGAGGAGGCACACTAAATTGTAATGTCTGGGGATCCCCTGCCGAGTATGATGATGATTGTTATTATTATTTGCCTAACTGCTTTAAATGGCTCTTTTGGTCACTTTAAGTCAGAAGTTGTGGGAAAATACACACATACAACACAATACAAATATAATTTCACTCTCCTATCACTTGACTTCCATCCCTTCTTAAATGTCTGAGTGAGCGCACTGGACCGTTTAGTGAAGCTGACTGCTGTTGCTGAGTCTTGAGTCCCATGAAAACTTATGCCTGGTTCAGATTACACGATTTGTTTGTCTGTTACAATAGTCACTGTGTCAGATTACACGATTTTGACTCCTAAAAATCTTGTCATGTCGTGGACAAGAGACATGTCAGACTACACGTTGCTTTCCCAGCAGTCATCGCGAGCCGTCTCACACACTCATTCACTCGCACATACACACGCTCACTCACATAGCCTACCCGCACTCACACACGCACTCACTCACTCACACACACACTCTCTCTCTCACACACACGCTCACTCACATAGCCTACCCGCACTCACACACGCACTCACTCACTCACACACACACTCTCTCTCTCACACACACGCTCACTCACATAGCCTACCCGCACTCACTCACACACGCACTCACTCACACACACACTCACGCTCACTCACTCACGTACACGCACTCTCTCTCTCACACACACGCTCTCTTACTCACACACTCACACACGCACTCACTCACACACACACTCACGCTCACTCACTCACATACACGCACTCTCTCTCTCACACACACGCTCACTCACATAGCCTACCCGCACTCACTCACACACGCACTCACTCACACACACACTCACTCACTCACTCACGTACACGCACTCTCTCTCTCACACACACGCTCTCTTACTCACACACACGCTCTCTTACTCACACACACGCTCACTCACATAGCCTACCCGCACTCACACACGCACTCACTCACTCACACACACACTCTCTCTCTCACACACACGCTCACTCACATAGCCTACCCGCACTCACTCACACACGCACTCACTCACACACACACTCACGCTCACTCACTCACGTACACGCACTCTCTCTCTCACACACACGCTCTCTTACTCACACACTCACACACGCACTCACTCACACACACACTCACGCTCACTCACTCACATACACGCACTCTCTCTCTCACACACACGCTCACTCACATAGCCTACCCGCACTCACTCACACACGCACTCACTCACACACACACTCACTCACTCACTCACGTACACGCACTCTCTCTCTCACACACACGCTCTCTTACTCACACACACGCTCTCTTACTCACACACACGCTCACTCACATAGCCTACCCGCACTCACACACGCACTCACTCACTCACACACACACTCTCTCTCTCACACACACGCTCACTCACATAGCCTACCCGCACTCACTCACACACGCACTCACTCACACACACACTCACGCTCACTCACTCACGTACACGCACTCTCTCTCTCACACACACGCTCTCTTACTCACACACTCACACACGCACTCACTCACACACACACTCACGCTCACTCACTCACATACACGCACTCTCTCTCTCACACACACGCTCACTCACATAGCCTACCCGCACTCACTCACACACGCACTCACTCACACACACACTCACTCACTCACTCACGTACACGCACTCTCTCTCTCACACACACGCTCTCTTACTCACACACACGCTCTCTTACTCACACACACGCTCACTCACATAGCCTACCCGCACTCACACACGCACTCACTCACACACTCACGTACACGCACTCTCTCTCTCACACACACGCTCTCTTACTCACACACTCACTCACGCACACACACACAGACACACACTCACTCACACTCTCACTCACTCACTCTCCCTCAATCACTCACTCGCGCGCCGTCGTCGTGGAGGACTGTTAAAAAATGTAACATGCTAGTCTTTTTGTCGTGATGTCGTGAAGCATCGCAGACGTACCCACTAAACATTGGACGTCGGATAGACGTGCAGATCATGTCTATATTGGGTCCGTCGGTCCATGACCAATTCTGGACATCTATTCGACGTCCAAACTAGGTCCACTATTTGGACGTTCAACCATGACCCAACTTGGACGTCATTTTGACGTTCAACATTTGACCTAATCTTGCTTATTTTTTTTGGACGTCATTTGGACGTCTATGGCAGTTGTGATATACACATTAGACATGCGGTAGACGTCGAAAAAAGACGTCGCCTGGCGTTACAAAACAACCCCATCAATGGACGGAAATTGGACGTCCAAAATGACATGGAAAAGATGTCACTACGACGTCACATTGCGCAGTGGGTAGGTTGTCGCCCACTATGACACACTATACGAGATGAAATGATCGAATCTTGCGTCCCGACGCCCGTTGTCGTTTGCGAATCCCCATGACACCCTATGTCAAACGGATCGTGTTAAAATCGTGTAATCTGAACCAGGCATTAGTGTGACGAGCAGGGCGGGGCGAGAGCCATGAGAGAACGGCACAAGGCCAGTGGCGTGATTGCTAAGAAGCGTCACCTTCTCCCATTTTCACATCAAAATCTGGGGTAGGCTGTGCCTCCCTTGCCTCGACGAGACGCCACTGGTCATATGTTTATCATAGAAGTTTTTACACACTTGAGCTTCAAACTATTTTGGATGGAACCTGTTTAATTATTCATAATTACAGCTGACCCTTTACACTCCATACACTTGTTTTTCAGACAGAGGATGACTCCATGACTCCAGAGCATGATGCAATCTGGACTCCAAAACGGCCTAAGGTAAATGTAAATGAATCTGATTTGTTTACACTTATTTATGTGGCAAAAGGGTCTTTTTCATGCATATGTCACTAATAGGCAGTACATGGTGAGGGAAAAACAAAACACAATTCTTTACGCTAGTTGTCTACCTGAGCAACAGATAACAGAGATATCTTTTCATAATTACAAGATTCTAGAAAGTTCTTCAGCACTTCAAGTGGCTTTCTCTATTTTCTTTGTCTTGTACACTTTTCCTCTTTCTACACTGATAGAGAGACTACAAAAATGATATAAAGGAGCTTGAGGAGAGGCTAAAAACAAAGTAAAAGGAGATAAGACGTTTGAGAAAATTAAATTTTCAAATGCAAGAGGGTAAGCATTTCCATTCCAGTTTTGCGATCAAAATGACTGATTTTGTGGTGGTAATTTCAAGAAATGTGCACCCAAAAATTCACCCTCAAGTTGTTACAAACCTGTACGAGTTTCTTTCTTAAACACAAAAGAGGTTTGGAACAGCTTGAGGGTGAGTAAGTGATGACAAAATTTAGATTTTTGGGTGAACTATTTTAATTTGATCATTCATACATGTATCGCCTTTGCATTGTTTCACACTGACCACTCACTGACATAAACATCTTTATTCTCATGAAAATAATATTAATAGTGAAAAACTGGAGGAACTGATTATAATATTTTAATAATATAAATACTACAACTAATAAGTCACAACTCGACTGATGTGTGTTAACTGTTCATTCCTTTGATTTGAATGTAGGACTTGCGGATACAATCACAAAAGCTGTCAAAGATGCCATTCAGGCAGCTCAGTCGGCCCCACGCCACCCAGTACCCACTTCTAAAACCCACCTAACCACTCCTTACCAAACTGGCCAGATAAAGGTATGATTTACATTTAGGAGAAGTGATTTCAGGCCATAAAAATATTCTTGTTTGCCGTAACCCGACAATTTAGGACCGACTTGCCGGTTGTAAACTTGCGTTAAGACCGACCAATTGTTTTTTTTTATTCTTCAAACAACTAATACAAATGCAATAAAATAATATTAGTTATATTTTTGTAAGTTCCCTGTGGTGTTAAGTATCATATTTGGATATTGGAATAATAAATTAAGTAGCCTATCTAAATTGTACACACAATGTTTTTTAGTTTTTTTTTATTACTGTTTTCTAGTGGTTTCTTGATTTTTTTTCTTAATAAAAAGTTGACCAGCACACATTATATGCAATGCAATATAATGCACGTGTGTTGTCGTCGTCTGTTTATATATCTATGTAAAAGGTATCATATTAAAAAAAAATGTCATATCAGTTGATATCAATCTTCATTTTCTTTCAAGTTTAATGGTAGATTTTTGCTGCCTAGTGAAAGTTGTAGAAAACAGGAAGTTAATTGTGATTTAATCATTAGAAAATAACAAACACAATGTTGACAATTCTGTGAATGTTTTTTTGTTTTTGTTTTGCAGAACAAGTCTGTAACTGACTTAATGAATGCAGTTGTGTTGGATCAGGCTCAAAGATGTGAGGGTTACAAAAAGTTAACCAGAACTTTAATGGACTCGATTTTCTCTTTCGAAGAGATGGCAACATGCTCCGTCACTGGAAAAAAAGGGGTTGTTGGTGAAAAAAGAAAGAGCCTTGACCTAGAAAAAGTGCAGCTAATAATTGGTAAGCATGTTTAAATATTTTTTATCAATTGTTCTGCCCTTACTAAAATGTGGGTAGGACTTCTAGCTTGGCAGACAGCTAACAGGTTCTTCAATAAACACCCAGGAAGCATAGGACGTTTAGGGTGCTTTATCAGAAGCACTGTGAAACTGCAATACAGAAATACAAATGTACATATTAATAAACTTGATTGGGTTGAATTCGTATTAACACAGGATTAAATACTACTTTGAAAAGCACAAAATACAGTAACACACTAAATTTACCCAACATAGACGTCCGTCTTTGGCTCAGCACCAACCATAATGTGAAAGCATTATATTTTGTTCCTGGAGTTCATAAAGTTTGCAAAGTGTTTTGCACTAAAAATATCATTTTCTAATCTCACCTCTTAAATGTGTATATATCAAGAATATTTTGATTATCCATTTCATGACTCCTTTAGCACACAAAAAAATTATTTTTCACATCTCCAAAGCAAACATACTCTAATGAAAATAATACTTTTGCACTCTTGGATGAAACACTGACATCTGTTTTACACAGTATGGATTCTTGTATTATTTAGGCTCTCTTTGGCAACTAACTCCAAACTTGTTTTCAAATTTGAATATTATCAATCTCATTTCTTACAGACCATGTCAAAAAGACACACCCAGGCATCGGAGGCACTGAGATCAAGGTCTGCATGGCACAGAAGTTAAAAGATCTGAGGAGACGAGCAGAAAGGTAATCTTCAGATGATCCAACATCAGTCTATTCCTCAGTCTATTTTGTGATTTATTCACAAATTGTCAAAAGTGCTTTTTATAAAAGAGACGCATCACTCTTATACAGTTGTTTTAAGCCAAGATGAAAACGACATTGCTGTTCACCCGCATTTTTTGTTTCCATAGCATATTCACAAAACATTTAATGACACTATTAACAATACAATTACAAATTAATAATAATAATATCACTAAAAATATATAGGCTTAATAGCTAACAGTCTTTAAATCCGAACACAGCAAATCAGTCATCTGTGAAAATCAAAAGCAGCTTCAAACACCTTATTTTCAACCTTAAAATAAAACGTGTATCATGAAATCAAAATTGACCCTATTTACCCAAAATTACCCAACGCGTAGGTGGATCTGTCACCAATTTTAATGTTTAAGCCATGAATGAAATAAAGGCTTTTTAACTTTTTTCTACTTACTTCGGGTGCCTTGGAGTTCCTAAGTTCTTATATCTTAATTATCCCAAACAACCAAAGAGCACCGAGATGTTACACCCTGAAGCAGCACTTTTGCATTATTTGCTCTGATTGACCCTATTTACTTTGCTTAGTTTATCAGGATAGACTTGTGTTTGCACTGCCCTAATCTTTGATTGTTTTTCTATCCCAAAACAGGATGCCTGCTGAAGGAGGCACAGAGGACTGAGACTACACACGTTCACAAACACACAATACACACACATGCCCTTATACATAATCGTTTTAGCGGCTTTTTTTTATGTATAATTTTAATTTGGTTTTGCTTTGTTTGTTTTAAACATTCAATTTGTACTGCATATTTTTGAAATGAAATAAAAGCTCAATTTGAATTATTTGTTTTAATGTTGGGAAACATGGCTATAGGCCCTACAAAAGAACATGGTAGGCCTACCGTTTTCTGTGGTATTTTGCTGAATGATTTTTACATGGGTTTCACATGAAGTTGCAGGTTTACATGTGGTGTAGGTTTAACATAGATTGTTGATGGGTTTCAAATGTTATTCCATGGGTCTCTAATGGGAATTTTACGTTTCACATGTGATTATTGGTTTCACATGTAATTATAGGTTTCACATGGGAATTTTCAGGTTTAACATGTGATCTCATAGGTTTCACATGTGATCTCATGGGGCTCTAATGGAAATTTAACATGTTTCACATGTACTCACATGTGCAAATGTTCCAAAAGCACACATTTCCCATGTGCAAAACACATATTTCACATGTGCAAAATCACGTTTTTAGATGTTAAATTTCACATTTGCAAAATCACATGTGCATGTGGTCACGTGATCACATGAATTTTTGCACATGTGAAGTTCATGTGTTTTTTCTGTAAGGGATGGCTTTCTCCTCGCAACTCTGCCTTGCACACCATAGTTGCTCAGTGTTCTCCTGTTGGTGGATTCATGAACAATATCATAAGAGAGACCTTTAGTTGCTTAGAAGTTACCCAGAGATTAGGGTGCCCTGCTAGAAGTTACCCTGAGATCCTTTGTGATCTCGTGCACTATTACACGTCTTGCTTTTGAAGTGATCTTTGTTGGTTGAGCACGCCTGGGGAGGGTAGCAATTGTCTTGCATTTCCTCCATTTGTACACAGTCTGTCTGACTGTGGATTTGTGGAGTCTAAACTCTTTAGCAATAGTTTTATAACCTTTTCCAGTCTAATGAGCAACAACAACTCTTTTTCTGAGGTCCTCAGAAATCTCATTTGTCTATGCCATGATCCACTTTCTCAAAAATGTTGTGAAGTTCAGACATTGCTAGATACTTGCTCTTTAAATAGAACAGGGCTCACACACTGACACCTGAATGTCATCCCATTGACTGAAAACAGAACAGGCGGAGCCCAGTTTCACCTTCAAATTAACTGCTAATCCTAGCTTCACATACTTTTGCCACTCACAGATATGTAATTTGGATAATTTTTCTAACTTAATAAATGCCCAAGTATAATATTTTATTATTTGCATTTATTTATTTTGTTTAAGAAATCCCTGATAACCATCCTTAAAGGCCCTGTTCTTCTGGTTCAGAAGACCCTTGATGTCACTCGTAATCCAGGGCTTATTGTTTGCATAGCAGCGTACAGTTCTTACTGGAATAAGAGTGTCTATTCAGAAGTGCAGTCAACAACCTCCTCGATGTTCCCACTGTGTGACCCCTGCAGTACATCCAGTCTGTAGTTCAGAAGCAGTCTCTCAGAGCCTGTTGTACCTCAGGAGACCACTTCCTGAATGAGTGTGTGGTCGTGAGTAGCCTCCTCAGCCAGTTCGTCGATCTTGTTCAGCAGTTCACATTCCCCTTGATCACAGAAGGTACTGTAGGCTTGTATCGCCACTTCTTCCTTAGCCTTTAGCTTAGCACCAGCTCTGCAGCCACGATACGGCTTCCTCACCTCGTCAGGAAAATGGGGAATCACACCGGCATGGGACTTTGTTTTCAGAGCAAGCAGTTGATTTCTCAAATAAATGAGTTTCGGCGTGTGAGAATCCATATCCACAGGATAAATGATGATCAAAAACACTAAAAATCCATAAATGATAATGATAATAAATGTTACTCACGGGAGCGCCGGAAGATGATACTGAAGATAATACACCTGTCCTCTCCTCATTTTGGTTGTCTGTTTTCACTTCTCTTTCAGCTATTTCCTCGTTTAATATTCAGCCCTCTCCTATCATTGGCCTATTTGATGTCTTGCCTACTAATTATTCTTTGCCCACACTATTTTGCTGTATTTATTGCTTTCCTCACATTGCTGCCAGACGACAAATTTTGCTTAACTGTGAAATTCCTTAACTCCTATCACACTCTTAGTGGATTAAAGTCACCCTATATTTCATTAAAACATTAGAAACTTGAAAATAATTAGACTTTCTTTTCATTGGCCGAGTGCACCATTCTCTAACCTTCAGAAGCCCTTTGTAGCTTACATACAAACTCTGCAAACTCTTAGTTTGTCTGATTAAGCCCTTTTCATTCCAGCTAGTAAATTTCATTTTGTATTGATTTGTAGAATTCAGTTTTAAGTGCACCTAATACTTTGTCTCTTTGTCTCTTAATTTTCCATTATCTTCTGATGAGAATGTACTTAACTACTTCCACTCTTACTTTCTGTTATCATTGCTATTTTTTTAAATGTATTCATTTATTTAATTGTATTATTTGTTGTTTTCTTTCACGGGAATAAAAAAATCTTTAAAAATCATGAAAAAATAATCGTTGATATTTTAATGTTTGCATGTAAATATGTTTGCACATTTCTGATTTTAGCATGTGAATGGGACTTTTGTTTTGTTTTGAGGGGCGATATACACATTCACAATGCTTGTTGAATTAAAAATGGATACTCTCAGATTATTTTCATTCAACAACAAAAATGTAAATATGTGTTTCACCTAGAATTTAACTCTGACCATCATTGATATGTTTTATTATTTGTATTTGAATATGTCTGCACTTTTCTGATTTCAGCTGTGAACGGGACTTTTATTGTGGAGGGGGGATATGACATCATAAGGCTGTGCCACACGCCTGCTTTGTTGTGATTTGTCTGAAGAAAGGTTTGTGTTTTGAGCATCTGAAGTGTTCCTTACTGTTCTGGGAATTTTATACTGGTCTCTTAAAGGAATGTCTTATTACTGAATGTAACATTGTAATGCTTTGCATAACTTTTTTGTTTGTTTTTTTTGGAGCAAAGTGAGTAAGTTTGGATTTATTTTCCTTCTGTTGATTATTCTCATCTTGTCCAAACTCTCAGAAACACATCCACGTGACACACTATTATAAAGATGGCGTTTATTAAAGAGGAAAGTGAAGATATTAGGATTGCAGAAGTATTCAGCATCAAACATGAAGATACTGAGGAACAAACAGGTTGGTTTCTTTCTCAAAGCTCATCTGATTCTTATTCACAGTACAGCTCTACAGAAATGAATGATATTTCTGAAGAATGTAATATGATTTTCCTAATTATGGTTTTTATTTGACCTGGAGTGTAGTCTAAAGGAATAGTTCACCCAAAATTGAAAATGACCCTATAATTGACTCCCTCTCAAGCAGGGCCCTGGCCAATTTGTTGCCCTAGGCTTGAACTAATACTGAACAATACATTTGTAACAGTATTTATTATTTTTGTTAGTGTTATTTATTGATAATTAACATGATTTTAAATTGTTTCCAGTGAAACTATAAAAATATAGGTGCTGCCTAAGTAACTTTATAAATGAAACATCAATAATAATAACATCTGGTATTCCTGCACGAAACTGTATTCATTTGAACACTTCTCTAGCATACGGTAGACTACTGATTAATTGATTAATTGATTAGTTGGGGACACTTAATTTACAGCGACATTGTCAACTTGATTGCATTTAAACTGAACTGAGCTGGACCATGGCATCAATGAATTTAATAATGAAACGCCTTTAACTGAACAGTGAGTGTTTAATCTGGTCATTTTACATTATTGACATACTATTTTTCCTATTTTGGTATTGGGAAGCTGCTTTTACACAATCTGTATTGTTAAAAGCGCTATATTCAGTGGGGAAAAATTGGTATGTTTGCCCACTGACAAAGAAATTATCAGTCTATAATTTTAATAATAACATTTAAATTTAAGGTAGGTTTATTTCAACAGTGAGAGACAATAACAACACCAAAAAAAAAAAAAATCCAGAAAAACGCATTTCAAAAAAGTTATAAATTGACTTGCATTTTAATGAGTCAAATACATATTTGATCCCTTATCAATCAGCAAGATTTCTGGCTCCGAGGTGTCTTTAATACAGATAAGGAGTTTGTTATAAAGTGGTATAAAAGACACCTGTCCACAGAAGCAATCAATCAATCAGATTCCAAACTCTTCACCATGGCCAAGACCAAAGAGCTGTCCAAGACTGTAGACCTACACAAGGCTGCGCTACAAGTCCATTGCCACGCAGGGGCGGCTCTAGACCAGTAGACTAGTAACAGGGGGGGCCAGATAGGGGTCACTTGTGCTTCTAGGGGGCACAATTTTAAAATTCAAATTCTTAACCTACTTTAATATTATTCATTTAGTCATCTCTAGAAGTAATCTATAACAATTTCAAAATTAATTTTTCATCGTTTCATTTATTTGACAAATAATTTAGTATTGTAGGGTCAGGGGCATCATGCACTCATTTCTGAGGGGGCACGAGTGAGGGGGGGGGGGGGGGTTCTCATGCTTGTCATGTGACACACAGTAGCCACAATACCACTGTATAAATAATACAGGCTTATGTCCATACTGGAAAAAACAAAAACAAACAAAAAACAATGATGGTTTCCACTACAAGTCCTCATGACGTCTCAAGACATTGGAATCCACCTGCTATCTATAAAGAACTGAAGTACGATGAAGAAAATCAGATGCTGGTTCTGTGTGACAGCTTCTCCGGTGCCGGTGGCCCTTGCCAGTGAAGCCTCTAGACCAGTGGTTTTCAAAGTGTGGTGCGTGAGCTTCCTCTAGTGGTACACAGAGCAAGCTCTGAATTAAATATACATTGTGTCCACCGCAGGAACTTTACAGAGGAACTAGGGATTTTGGGCTTGTACTCATTGTGTTTCCACCGCAGGAATTAGGATCTAAATAAAGTTCTGGGTAAAAAGAATTGCCCCTCAGAACATACCTGCTGCAGAGGTATTACTTTTTCAAAAATAAATAAAATAAAATAAAAACTAAGTTACTGTACTTAAATGTTAAGTATGATACTGTCAGGGATTCACAGTCTCAGCCACAACAATCACCAGATCACAATCACCTGTCTTCTGATCCCCATTGCTCCTGCAAGGAAGGGACTCAGATCAGTCTACAGCTAAGCCCTATACTGTACTGTCTCTCTCTCTCCGGATTCCTTACCTGCCAGTCTCTCCACGTGATCCCCTTGTCCAGTAAATCCTGCTGTTGATTTCACTTTCCTCTGTGTCCCTTGTATATCTGTGACAGATACATTTTCATTGAATCTTTAAGTACAGTTTTTTAACATTTAAGTACAGTACAATGTTTATTTCACTTTTGGATACAATGTTTTAATTTAATAGGCTAATTATTTTTTATTATTTTTTTATTTATTTACCTGGAAGTAAGCCACGGTGCAGTGTTAATGTTCAAACTGTGTATTTGCAATGTTTTAATAGGCTGACAATAATAAATATTCTTATTAGGAATAAAACCAGCTTTTATTTATTCATTTTTATGTTTTTTTTTACCTGTGCATAGTGCTACTGTATTTTAATGTTGGTCATAATGGTGGTACTTGGAAAGCCAGATTTAATCTTTAAGTACAGTTTTTTAACATTTAAGTACAGTACAATTTTTATTTCACTTTTGGATACAATATGTTTTAATTTAATAGGCTAATTATTGGAAAGCCAGATATTTTCTGAGGTGGTAAAAAGTTTGAGAACTACTGCTCTAGACAATCTGTTACGGTTTCCCCAGGCAGACAGAGAAGACAAGGCAGGCAGGCAGGGATATCCAAAACAATAAGTATTTTAATCTCACAGAGGTATGTAACATAAACAATAGCAGACAAACTCAACTGGGGAGAACTCAGGCTTATAAAGGCAGGTCATAATCATACGAAAACAGAAACAGGTGAGGGGCTAATTAACTAATCAGGGAAATTGGGTCAACAGAAGCCATGGAAAAACACAACTAAAACAGAGCAGAATGTTACAGTTCGCCCCCTCCCGGAACGGCGCGTCCTCGCGCGGAAAAATATAAACCAACAGAGGAGGGAGGGTAAAAACAAATGGGTAAAAACAAAAACAGTCCAAAAAAATTAGTCCAAGGGGGAGTGGAGGGTGGGAGGAGCCCGGAGCAGGAGTAGCCAGATGGCAGTCCAGAGGCCAGCCAGGATGGCGGCCCACGGCGGAGTCGATGGCGGGAGGAGCCATGGTGGTAATGGGACCACCGACACCATGGGGCCGACTGCCGGAGATGACGCCGGTGGAGAAGGAGCCCAGGATGGAGCAGAGCAGCCGCAGAGCCAGGGTGACACTGATGGGCCGGAGGGCCACGGTGGAGCCGGCGGCTCAGGCGAGTGAGGCGGAGGCAGGGGTCCCGAGTGACGCGGTGGAGCCGGAGCGACAGAGGACAACGGTGGAGCCGGAGGGAGGGAGGAACCCGACGGAGCCAGAGGAATGGAGGGACGAAGCGGAGCTGGAGGAGTGGAATTCCGTGGAGTAGGCAGGGGGACGACTGACCAAGGCGGAGCCGGAGGGACGAGGGAGCCCGGCGGAGCTGGTGGAATGAGGGTCCACGGTGGAGATGAGGGAGCCACGAGCCAAGGTGGAGCCGATGGATCGGAGGGCCGAGGTGGAGTCCGGGTCTCGTAGGCTGGAGGCGAAGACTGGGGATCCTCCAACCCCGAGGTAGCTGATCCCAGGGAGACCCGAAGCTCAACCGATCCACCGGACATGGCATACTGAGGGTGAGCTGAGGGACTTTCCTGAGGTGGCTGAGGGCAGACTGCTGGACTGACTGGCAGATACAGAGGAGGAGGAGGAGGGAGAGGGAGGCTGGGTGGGAAACTCCTTAAAACCTTCCTTGAGGAGCTGGCTGGAGGGCACTTGCGAGGAACAGGCACTGGAGGGCACTTGCGGGGAACAGGCACTGGAGGGCACTTGCGGGGAACAGGCACTGGAGGGCGTTTAGGCAGCGCTAATTCCTGGGAACGCTCTGTTAGCTTAAGCTCGGGAGGGACTGGCCCTGGAGAATCGGGCACTGGACAGACTGACCCTGGAGAATCGGGCACTGGACGGACTGGTTCTGGAGAAGCGAGCACGGGGGATTGCTTAAAGCTAACAGGTTCAGGGAAGCACTGGCTAATGGCCGGAGAACATGGAGAGGTGGGTGGGAGCAATGGGAAGGGGAGAAGCCAGAAGTACTCCTCGTCTAACTCATCCAACATATCCTCAGAAAGGTTTCCAGAAACCAGCAGTCTCTCACCCTCAGTGGTGGAAGTGTGGACCGGTGATACGTCCGTTCCGTCTATCTCCACCAACACTCCCACGACGCACGATGTTGCCGGCTCACACACCCGGTCAGTCGCGTCGAGTACGGCTCCCGAGGCAATGAGTTGCTCAGTCACTTCCCGCGGTGACGGCTCTATCCTCGTGGCCGGCTCAGGCTCTGCGACTGCGGTGGGCTCTGGCGAAACCTCCGTGCAGGGAGATGGTGAGGGTTGGCTGGGCTCTGGATTGGGAGTGGGGCTGGAGCTGTCCTCAGCAGGGCCACCGGAGATAAACAGTCCATTACACTCCAGCACCCACTCCACGCAAGCGGCGAAATTCTCCCTGGGACCGTTCGCTGGCAGGCGCGCCTTACACTGCTCGCTCAGGTTGGAGATGTAGAACACACAGAGCGAGCGGTCCTTGAAGTGTGTAAGGCGCGCCAGGTTGACGAAGTCCATGGTGTGTTCCACCAGCGAACGGTCCTTCTGCTCCAGGCAAAGGAGTAAGAAGGCGGGATCCATACTAGGAGGGAGAGAGGGAAAAAAAACAAAAATGAGCGAAAAGAATAACGCCGCTGAAAAAAAACTGTTTTGGTCTGCTATTCTGTTACGGTTTCCCCAGGCAGACAGAGAAGACAAGGCAGGCAGGCAGGGATATCCAAAACAATAAGTATTTTAATCTCACAGAGGTATGTAACATAAACAATAGCAGACAAACTCAACTGGGGAGAACTCAGGCTTATAAAGGCAGGTCATAATCATACGAAAACAGAAACAGGTGAGGGGCTAATTAACTAATCAGGGAAATTGGGTCAACAGAAGCCATGGAAAAACACAACTAAAACAGAGCAGAATGTTACACAACCAAGCTTGCAAATTATTTACTTTTGTTTTTATTTCAGTTTTTTATATGATTATTAATATAAATATAAATTATTTTTATATTATATGTATTTAGCCTATATACAATAAAACTATACTTAATTATAACTAAGAAGCTCACCTGCCTGAAACGTCTAATTTATTAACTTGAGCAAGAACAGACCACGGGGAAGTCTTCTGTGACTTATTTTGTGAGTATGAAAATGTACATGCTTATAGGACAGACTTGACTTTCTTAATCTAACCTAAGAATAAATAAAATAAGGTAGAAGGTTTAGGGAATTTAGCACCGCAAAACTATACATATATTAGGGGTGGCATGGTACATGTTTTATTGCTCTTTTGTTGGTTGTGATTGCTTCTGTTGTCATCATTTGTATATCGCTTCGGATAAAAGCATCTGCTAAATGACTAAATATAAAATGTACTGGATGTATTTATAAAACTGCATCAAAATTATCAAACTTTTGTATAGCAATTGTCTACCTTCCGCTGTTACATCAGGGTTCAATTTTATGTCTTTTTACTTTTTTATGAGGAACTGTTTTTGCTTTTATTTCAGAATCGATTAAAGAAAATGAGGACAATGAGGAATTGAGTGAATTTGAGGGAAAAAATCTCTTCAGAACCGGAGAAAACCCTTTAAGTTGCTGTCAAAGCAAACAGATCATTTTAAGGAAAACAAGAACCAAGAAATCTTTCACCTGCACTCAGTATGGAAAGAGTTTGACATGCAAACAGAGTTTTGAGCTTCACATGAGAGCTCACACTGGAGAGAAACCATTCAAGTGTTCACACTGTGACAAGAGATTCATTCATTCAGGAGACCTGAAAACACATGAGAAGATCCACACTGGAGAGAAACCGTTCACTTGTGATCAGTGCGGGAAGAGTTTCACAATTAAAGGAAACCTTACAGACCATACGAGAGTTCATACTGGAGAGAAACCATTCAAGTGTTCACACTGTGACAAGAGATTCAGTCGGTCAGGAAATCTGAAAACACACGAGAGGATTCACACTGGAGAGAAATCGCACACTTGTGATCAGTGCGGGAAGAGTTTCACAATTAAAGGAAACCTTACAGACCATATGAGGATCCACACTGGAGAGAAACCGTTCACTTGTGATCAGTGCGGGAAGAGTTTCTCACAATCAGTAAACCTTAAGAAACACATGAACATTCACACTAGAGAGAAACTGCACACCTGTGATCAATGCGGGAAAACATTTTTGAGAGCTTCACTCCTGAAGAATCACCTGAGAGTTCATACAAAGGAGAAACCACATTCATGTAATTTGTGTGGAAAGAGTTTTTCATATCATCAAAGTTTGAAAGAACATAAGAAAATACACACTGGTGTGAGAGAGTACATGTGCTTTGAGTGTGAGAAGACTTTTACTACAGCAAACTGTTTAAAACAGCATGAGAGGATTCACACTGGAGAGAAACCTTATAAGTGTTCACATTGTGACAAGAGATTCAGTCAGTCAGGAGATCTGACAGCACATGAGAGGATCCACACTGGAGAGAAACCGTTTACTTGTGATCAGTGCGGGAAGAGTTTCACACAATCATCAACCCTTAAGAGACACATGAACATCCACACTAGAAAGAAACTGTACTCATGTGATCAGTGCGGGAAGAGTTTCTCATACTCATCGACCCTTAAGGTGCACGTGAACATTCACACTAGAGAGAAACTGCACATGTGATCAGTGCGGGAAAACATTTTTGAGAGCTTCACATCTGAAGAAACACCTGAGAGTTCATACAAAGGAGAAGCCACATTCATGTTATTTGTGTGGAAAGAGTTTTTCATATCATTAAAGTTTGAAAGAACATCAGAAAATACACACTGGTGTGAGAGAGTACATGTGCTTTGAGTGCGAGAAGACTTTTACTACAGCAAACAGTTTAAAACAGCACCAGAGGACTCACACTGGAGAGAAACCTTATGAGTTCCCACTGTGACGAGATTCAGTGTGTCAGGAACCCTGAAAAGACATGAGAGGATCCACACTGGAGTATTTGGACATCCAGTAAAATAGTAATAAGATATTTGGATTACATATATCACATTTTGCACATTTTGTACAGCGCAAACGCACTGCATGTAAATTTGGTTATTTGGTTATTATGTTTAATGTTGGAAATTTCCCTTGCATATTAAAAAGCAGAACAGTAAAAAACATCAGATAAACATGATAAACATCAGATGGACGAGATCCTCATGTCTTACAAATGACAAAATGCACACACAATCTGAATAAAGATTTATGCTTTGAATGTGCCTTTACATTTAAATTCACTGTTTATGTAATGTCTAACTGCAAATGTTTCAGTAAATGATTCCTAGTTACCATGGCATGCAAATCCTGACTGTAGCATGATAGACTATGTACAAACCCGATTCCAAAAAAGTTGGGACACTGTACAAATTGTGAATAAAAACTGAATGCAATGATGTGGAAGTTTCAAATTTCAATATTTTATTCAGAATACAACATAGATGACATATCAAATGTTTAAACTGAGAAAATGTATCATTTTAAGGGAAAAATAAGTTTATTTTAAATTTCATGGCATCAACACATCTCAAAAAAGTTGGGACAAGGCCATGTTTACCACCGTGTGGCATCCCCTCTTCTTTTTATAACAGTCTGCAAACGTCTGGGGACTGAGGAGACAAGTTGCTCAAGTTTAGGAATAGGAATGTTGTCCCATTCTTGTCTAATACAGGCTTCTAGTTGCTCAACTGTCTTAGGTCTTCTTTGTCACATCTTCCTCTTTATGATGCGCCAAATGTTTTCTATGGGTGAAAGATCTGGACTGCAGGCTGGCCATTTCAGTACCCGGATCCTACTTCTAAGCAGCCATGATGTTGTAATTGATGCAGTATGTGGTCTGGCATTGTCATGTTGGAAAATGCAAGGTCTTCCCTGAAAGAGACAACGTCTGGATGGGAGCATATGTTGTTCTAGAACTTGGATATACCTTTCAGCATTGATGGTGCCTTTCCAGATGTGTAAGCTGCCCATGCCACACGCACTCATGCAACCCCATACCATCAGAGATGCAGGCTTCTGAACTGAGCGCTGATAACAACTTGGGTTGTCCTTGTCCTCTTTAGTCCGGATGACATGGCGTCCCAATTTTCCGAAAAGAACTTCACATTTTGATTCGTCTGACCACAGAACAGTTTTCTACTTTGCCACAGTGCATTTTAAATAAGCCTTGGCCCAGAGAAAACGCCTGCGCTTCTGGATCATGTTTAGATATGGCTTCTTTTTTGACCTATAGAGTTTTAGCCGGCAACGGCGAATGGCACGGTGGATTGTGTTCACCGACTATGTTTTCTGGAAGTATTCCTGAGCCCATGTTGTGATTTCCATTACAGTAGCATTCCTGTATGTGATGCAGTGCCGTCTAAGGGCCCAAAGATCACGGGCATCCAGTATGGTTTTCCGGCCTTGACCCTTACGCACAGAGATTGTTCCAGATTCTCTGAATCTTTGGATGATATTATGCACTGTAGATGATGATAACTTCAAACTCTTTGCAATTTTTCTCTGAGAAACTCCTTTCTGATATTGCTCCACAATTTTCGCCGCAGCATTGGGGGAATTGGGGATCCTCTTGCCATCTTGACCTCTGAGAGACACTGCCACTCTGAGAGGCTCTTTTTATACCCAATCATGTTGCCAATTGACCTAATAAGTTGCAAATTGGTCCTCCAGCTGTTCCTTATATGTACATTTAACTTTTCCGGCCTCTTATTGCTACCTGTCCCAACTTTTTTGGAATGTGTAGCTCTCATGAAATCCAAAATGATCCAATATTTGGCATGACATTGCAAAATGTCTCACTTTCAACATTTGATATGTTATCTATATTCTATTGTGAATAAAATATAAGTTTATGAGATTAGTAAATTATTGCATTCCTTTTTTATTCGTAATTTGTACAGTGTCCCAACTTTTTTGGAATCGGGTTTGTAGATACACAGGAGCTAAACAATTATGGGCCTAATAAACAAGTAATAGTATTTTGTAACTGATAAGGAATTTAAAAGCCTCGATATACCTCAAACAAAGTTCGTTTTCGTTCTTTGTTTGGGGGCAAAAAGAAGTTTGGAAAGGCTGAGTGACAATATACTGTTTTTGAACATTCTGACACTCCCACGCTGCTGGAGGCGGGGTGTAGATTAATTTCACGAGTTCACACTTACATATGTTTAGCACAAGTAAGGTAATGCGTATTTGGCGTGTATAGTAATGCGTAGTTGGCGTGCTGTCCTGGGGAAGGGTTCCGGGCTCAGGAATGGCCCGAACCCAGAGTACCACCCAAAAAGCAATTGTAATGGACAGCCGCCAGACTAAGAAACCCCCAAATACGCACTGAGGTCTGGCGGGAGCTAGTTTTGAGAATCACTTGGATGATAGGCCAAATTTGCGTGCTCTGTGGGAGCGGTTTGGCATAGGATGGGTAGGCTCGACCGGCCGCTGGTGGATTGCGTGGTTGGTGCTCGGTCGGGAGGGCTCGAACCAATGCTTGACAGTGTGCTCACTGGGTTGGAACGAGTGAGCCCTACCGGCCGATGGAGGAGGAGCAGCGTCATTGTAGCCCTGACCAGGGGGGCCCGTGTTGCCTTGAGTGGAGCAGCTCACGGAGTCGGCGTGCGGGTCCTGCTGGCCGTTAGCCCCTGTTAATCAGAGGACAGCGGGCGGGTAGCTGACCGAGAGAGCCCATGAAGTCTCCGATTGGAGATCAAGACTCCGGATGTCAGACGAGTGGGTCCTATCGGCCTGACAGGTAAAAAGAGTTTGGGATGCCCGGCAAGGACGCTCTCGCGACATCCGACGGGAGATCAAGACTCACGGCATCGGATGGATGAGCCTCGCTTGCGGGCATCAAGTATAAGAGCCCAGCCGGGAGAACTCTCGTCGACGTCTGACGTGAGATCAAGACTCGCTGTGTCAGACGGGTAAGTCTCGCCGGGCGGGGTAAAAGATGTGAGGTTTTGGCTGAGAGGTTCGGACAGCGTTCGGTGGGCGGGACGAGACCCTTGGCATCAAACGGCTGGGCCTCGCTGACCGTCGGACGGAAGGTTAAGTAGGGCGGCCGGGAGACTCTCGCCGTGTCGGAAGGGTAAGTCTCGCCGACCGTAAAATGGATAGAGTAGTTTAGTCTAGCTGGGAAGCTCTCGCCGACATCCGACGGGAGATCAAGACTCGCTGTGTCGGACGGGTAAGCTTCGCAGAGCATGGGACTTGAAAAGGTAAGGTTGTCTGGCCGGGAGGCTCTCGCCGGCGTCTGCTGGGAGATCAAGACTCACGCATCAGACAGGTAATACAGAAAGGTAAAGATGAGTGGTCGGGAGGCTCTTACTGACGTCCGACGGGAGATAAAGACTCGCTGTGTCGGATGGGTAAGCCTCGCTGGCCATAGGATGGAAAAGGTAAGGTTGTCTGGCTGGGAGGCTCTGCGTCATCCGATGCGGGATCAATACTCGCTGCATCGGAATGGTTAAGCCTCGCCGGTGGCAGACTGAAAGCCGAGATTGCCTGGCCGGAGGCTGCTTTAGCGTTCGACGTGGTTCGATACTCACGGCACGAAAGGCAAACGTCACCAGTAGTTGAAAGAGAAACATATTCTGAAGGCTCTTGTTGCATTTGACGGGAGATCGAGACTCGCAGCGTCGGTCGGGAATGCATTGGCACCTCACCGGTGACAGACTGAAAGCCAAGATTTCTTGGCCGGAAAGCTGCTTTAGTATTTTGACGGTGGTTCAATACTCATGGCGCAAGTAGGCAAAAAATCACCGGTATTGCAAGAGAAACAAATTCTGAAAGCATTTGACGGGAGATCAATACTCACGGTGTTGGTCGGGAATGCGTTGCCGAGCAAAGGTCGGGAGGGCAAAGTTATGTGGTCGAGAGGCTCTCGCCGACATCCGATTGGAGGTCAATACTCACTGTGTTGGACGGGTAAGTCTTGCCGAACGTAAAAAAGGTAGGGTTGTCTGACCAGGAGGCTCTCGTGGCATCCGACGGGAGATCAATACTCGCTGAATCGGAATGGTTAAGCCTCGCCGGTGGCACACTGAAAGCCAAGATTGCTTGGCCAGAAAGCTACTTTAGCGTTTTGATGGAGGTTTGATACTCATGGCGCAAGTAAGCAAACGACACCGGTATTGAAAGAGAAATGTATTCTGAAAGCTCTTGTCGTATTTGACGGGAGATAAAGACTCGCTGGCGTTGGTCGGGAATACGTCGCCGAGCAAAGGGAAAAGTTTATGTGGTCGGGAGGCTCTCGCGGCATCCGATGGGAGATCAATACTCGCTGCATCGGATGGTTAAGCCTCGCTCGTAGGCTGACTGAAAAGCCAAGATTGCTTGACCGGACGGCTGTTGAAGCGTTTGATGGGGTTTCGATACACGTGGCGCCGGACGGGTTTGTCCGACCGGGAGGCTCTCGCCAGCATCCGACGGGAGGTCAATACTCACGGCGTCGGATAGGTAAGCCTCGCCGGTAGTTGAAAGAAAACCATCTTCGGAACGTTCTTGACGCATTCGACAGGAGTTCAATACTCGCAGCATCGGATGGATAAGATTAGCTGGTAGTCGGCCAGAGAAGCAAGGTTGCTTGACCGGGAGGCTCTCGCCGGCATTTGACGGGAGATCAATACACGCGGCGTTGGATGGGCAAGCCTCGCCGAAACGTAGGATGGAAGGGTAAAGTTGTGTGGTCGGGAGGCTCTCACTGACGTCCGACTGGAGATCAAGACTCGCAGCGTCGGACGGGTAAGCCTCGCCGACTGTGGGATGGAAAAGGTTAGGGTTGTCTGGCCGGGAGGTTCTTGCGGCATCCGATGGGAGATCAATACTCACTGCGTCGGATGGTTGAGCCTCGCCGGTAGACCGACTAAAGGGCCAAGGTTGCTTGACCGAGAGGCTGTTGTAGCGTTTGACGGGAGTTCAATACTCATGGCACGAGCGGAAAGGCATCGCCGGTTGTTGAAAGACAAACATATTCGGAAGGTTCTTGCCACGTTCGACGGGAGATCAATACTCGCAGCATTGGACGGATAAGCGCTAGGCCGGGAGGCTCTCGCCGGCATTTGATAGGAATTCAATAATCAAAGCGTCGGATGGGTGAGCCTTGCCGGTAGTCGACAGAGAAATGTATTTGCTCCACCGGGAGCGCACTTGGAGCATCTGACGGAGAGTTCAATACTCAGGATAATTTGAGTCGACTAAAAGGGAAGACGCTATGAGTATTACTTGCGCAAATGTAGACAAATCCAATAGTTACTTCTGATAACGTCAAATCTTGGTGCTACTTGTGTTCGAAAGTTAAGCATATGACAAAATAGGACTTCCTGTGCTAGCGTAGCCCAAATAAATGCCATGGATGGATAGGCATGGCTTTGGAAGTGGAGGAGATGTCAACTTTTGACAGCCAGGTGCTGAGACCCATGATTTATCAAATGGATTGCCTGATCGATGTCCTACTATTGTGAGAGAATCATCGAGAGGAAATCGAGGCGTTTATGCTTGAAACGGGGAGTTATGCCGAGCTAATAGATCGAATAGAATGCATTTCTTAGCCCGGAAATTTTCCTAGCAGCCACACCAATGGGCTAATGCTGAGAAGGTGATCATTGAAAAGGCTGATCATGAACCCTTGTTTAATTGCTCCGCCTATAGAGGAAAAGCTGAACAGATTATATCGGTGAAACAGCTGAACGTAATGAAAAACTCAGAAAAAATGGCGACTTTTGATGTCCACGTTCATTGACTTACGATTGTTACAGCATTTCTATCATAAAGAAATGGCCAAATATTAAAGATTAAGTGGACATTTGAATTAAGAGTCGTTTAGCTGAATGGGGATTAGATCACACATTCACAATTAGACGATTGTCGGGCTATTTTAGTCCTCTGTAGGCTTTGATGAAATGCGTATGCATGTTATATTGTTTGATACATTTTATTAAGTTATTTCAACGGAACCATAAGTTACTTACTTTTGATACTTTATTCAAAACGATTATGGCCTATTGTGGCCTGCAATGCATCTGTTACCCAATTGCTTGTTAGTGATGGCCTTGGATGAGGGGTGCGGCCCAGGCTCATTGAAGGCCTGCTGCTGCGACACGACGCTCATGGAAATGACGGTGGTGCCGAGCAAGGCGCGTTTGCAGCTTTTCTCGATCTATTGCCGCCCTGGCGGCTGGAGTGGATTTAGGAGTGAGGCTGGTTTGTGCGGTAAAGAGTAGATTGTGTAAATCCGCTTGTTTACTCTCCGCGAGGACGTTGCATCGGAATTAATCAGCGATTGCCACAGGCTTAAATACGAACCACTTTCCGATCGGAGGGTGTGGCAAGGGGGGCGTGGTTCAGCGGAGTCTGCAGCGGGAGAGAGCATTGGGAGACGAGCGGGGAGAAAGTAGGTCAAGTGCAAAATGATGAACACCTGTGTCTGATTGCAGTGATTGGCGTGGAGAGACCGCTTAAGAAGCTTGGGGAGAGCATTCCAGGAGAAAGGCTGGAAACTGCGTGTATCTGAAAGCTGCGCTTTTGAGAATTGTGCCATTGTGGCAACCTTTACTTTTGGGTTTTCTTTATTTTGGAATAAAAACCACACGAGCCTCCTACGCCAACCTTGTCCTCTTCCTTCCTCAGCTACAAACTTTATCACACTGGTGCCGAAACCCGGGAAGGAAGGACAAGGTTGGCGTAGGAGGCTCGTGTGGTTTTTTGTTTAGTTTGAAAGTATATCAGAAAATACACACTGGTGTGAGAGAGTACATGTGCTTTGAGTGTGAGAAGACTTTTACTACAGCGACCCGTTTAAAACTGCATGAGAGGATCCACACTGGAGAGAAACCTTACAAGTGTTCACACTGTGACAAGAGATTCATTCATTCAACAACTCTGAAAACACATGCGAGGATCCACACTGGAGAGAAACCGTATCACTGCACTGCATGTGGGAAGTGTTTCACTCATTCATCTTCTCTACACAGTCATTCAAAAAACTATCACAGTAACTACATTATCTTCAGATCCAGCTCTTTCAGCTCTGATGCTGTGTCCTCATCAAATCCTTATCAAACATAATTTATTCCAAGTGCGCTCTTCTATCTATTCGTGAATGAGTCACTCTTTTGAGTGAATTCTGTTCAAGGTCTTGAGGAAAGAAGCATGCAAAATGGTGTGCATTTGTTCATAAATCATGGTTTGTTCAGTTCCCTTCACACACTGAATCATCTGAAGCAGTTTATCATTCATACCGGGGGAGATTTAAGAACAGAGAGAACATAAAGACCAAATCTGCAAATTCAACTGTTGGCCTGCGCTGAGGATCTTTATTAGCTGAACACTGTGTGTGTCGTCTCTGAACGATTCCACACGTATTCACCTGATTTCATTGAGATAATATTTTGTAGTAGTGGTAGGAAACTAGATGGACTGTCATGTGAAATTAATGAAAGGTGTCGATCGTGGCATTTCATTTATAGTAGATTTGCTTTATTACATAACATCAAATTTCTTTTTGATCGTGGTCTGCAGCGTTGAGCATTATAACCAATCACACATGTTTCTGTTGAGCTTATGAATGCAATATCCAATCAGAGGCGTTTTGATTCGTCACCCCAAGGACTTCTGGAGTTGTTCAGTGTGCGGTTTTTATTGAATTCACATATTCTCTCATCAGCATAAACCAAAAACTGCAGAAAAGAGATTGATTGTGCAGAGGAGACAGCTTCAGTAATTATAACCAGAGTTTTTGTGAAGGTGCAGAACTCACAGTTTTAGACTGAAGTCATGGAGCGCTATGTTTATTTATCTCATAAAGTTTTTTATTTTTTTCAAGGACACGTGTTTAATAAGGTTTCAAAATTCTGTCCACACTTTTTGTCAACACTGTCAGACATTCATTACAATATAATAAAACCAGGGAATATCAGGGCAGCTGTCACTCTAAAGGACCCCCTCGACACAATCCTCCTCTGCAGAGTACATCAGTGTCAGACGGACTCTTGTCAGTTTTATAGTTTTAGAATATTTTAAATCCTAATGTTAATATTTCTTGGTCACAACCATGATATGTCAGCACCATCTTCCAATTTCAGAGGAAATTGTTTGAAATATTTAGATCATTTTATTCTCCTGAAGCAGGTTCTATTAGCATCTAGCATGAACAGAGAAAACAAAAGGACTACTACATGAACTCTTTGTTTTGTGAAAGAAATGCTAAATTTGTCAACCGCGTCAAATTTTCTGGTGACGGGCCAATGACAGAAGTCATCATATTTTTGTGGTTTAGGGGTATCATATGTGTTTTGGATCATTTGTTAAAGTGCCTCTATTATGCCGTTTTGAATATTACCTTTATTGCAGTGTGTCATGTAGCAGTATGTGAACACAAACTTTCTGCAGTTGTGAAAGTGCATGACATATAAAGTTATTGTCAATCAAAAAAAGAGTCGGCTCACAATCGCCTAAACCAGTTGTATACAATTTTGAATAAACGTTTTATAAACAACATACACTGTTTGTTGCATTTGTTTTAATACAGTAATTGATTGAATCAGTGTATTTGATCGTTAAAATGATTCAGGTTTTCGTCACCACCATCAAGTCAAGTTAAGGCATTTCATTATTGAATTCAGTCATTGTCTAGCTCAGTTTAGTTTAAATAGTATCTGTGAAATCAAATTGATGATAATCGCTGGAAATGAAGTGTCCCCAGCTGAGCAAGCCAGAGGCGACAGCGGCAAGGAAACTCCCTCTGTGACAGAATGGAGGAAAAACCTTGGGAGAAACCAGACTCAGTCGGGGGCAGTTCTCCTCTGGACAGGATATTATTGTTTATTTATTGTTTAATTAAAATTTTAAATGTGGAAATGTATTATATTTATATTTTATATTGTTGCAATTTCTAACAATAATAGTATAATGCAGTTAGGTATTTTATTATATTTTTAGTTATTTTTATTTTTATTGTATTTAAGTCGAGGTCTTCACTGGGGATATGTCCCCGAGGCTCATCCAGGTGTCTAGCCTCAGACGACGATCAGGGAGACATCATCTCCCGGCGCTGATCCACCATCTGATCCGGACACGGACTGAGAAACAGAATAATAAAGAAACAGACAAATATTAGCATAGATGCCATTCTTCTGATGATGTAACGAGTACATCATGTGTTATGGGGAGTGTTCCAGGTTCCAGTTGATCTAATTAATACAGCATAATAATCCTTTAACGGATTTGAATAATAGAAGTGTATTAGTGTGTTATGTGTAAGCCAGGTTAAAGAAATGTGGATGTGAAGGACTATAATGTGATAAGAGCTCGCTCAGGTACTGAGGAGCTAAGCCATTCAGGGCTATATAAGTAATTAACAAGATTTTATAATCTATACGATGTTTAATAGGGAGCCAGTGCAGTGTTGACAGAAATGGGCTAATATGGTCATACTTCCTGGTTCTAGTAAGAACTCTAGCTGCTGCATTTTGGACCAGCTGTAGTTTGTTGAGAACAACCCCCCAATAAAGCATTACAATAATCTAACATTGAGGTCATAAACGCATGAATTAACATTTCTGCATTTGACGTTGAGAGCATAGATTGCAATTTAGATATGTTTTTAAGATGGAAAAACACAGTTTTACAGATGCTAGAAACATGTCTTTCGAATGAAAGATTTCTATCAAACAGCACACCTAGGTTCCTAACTGATGAAGAAGAATCGACAGAGCAGCCGTCAAGTGTTAGATCGTGTTCTAGGTTATTACATGTGGGGTTTTTAGGTCCGATAATAAACACCTCTGTTTTATCAGAATTTAGCAGTCAGAAGTGTCATCTCTGTCAGATTAATATTTTGATGATATTTGATTATGATATTTTATATTTGTTGTGGAATTGTTGGTCACATGTGAAAGTGTAATCTGTCTGCTAACTAAGTTAAATTTATATTACGCAGTCCAAGGTAAAAAGCACATTTTGATAAAAAAGATAAAATTTAGGAGGTTGAATCAAATCATAGCTCAGTAGCACATTAATACATGTAACATTCATGAATGAATGAAGACACATGAATGTAGTTTCATTTGTTTGAGTAAAAGCTTTTATTTTTCCAATATCGCACATTGTTTTGTCCCACTTCTCAAGAATCAGTAATTTGCTAGATCAGGGAACAGACACAGTCTCTATAGTATGATATCTAGGTGAAAGAGTCTCTATGTAAAAAATTAACTAACGAGAATATTCAGTACAGCACTGAACATTATTGCATCATCATGACAATCTGTAATAAACCTTGTGAAACACAGCAACACACCAATACTGGATACAGTGTCAAATAATGCCAAATAGTGAAGGTCTTTTCATTCCTTTTAGTAGCTAACATTTCACAATATCATGCCATAATAGTGGTATACACCGATCAGGCATAACATTATGAGCACCTTCCTAATATTGTGTTGGTTCCCCTTTTGCTGTCAAAACAGCCTTGACCCATCGAGGCATGGACTCCACTAGACCCCTGAAGGTGTGTTGTGGTGTATGGCACCAATATGTTATTGTTTTATTTTACTTTATTTTAAGCTATTTACTAAATATTATATTATTTTACTCAGAAATATGATGTATGGTTATGAAAGTAATCAATATACAGGTTAATATGTTGAGTTATTCCAATACTGGATGTCCTAATGTAGAATGTAAGTCTGAGGTTTCCATTGGATTATATAACCTTATGAACTGTGGGTGACTTCCAGAGTATGGGGGGTAAACAAGTTTGTTGTTTGTTCCACGTGGCCACCTTATTGGCAGCAGAATAAAGGTGACTGATCTGGCCAAATTCAACCATTAAGATGAAGTGGCCAGGGGAGTAAAAGTGGCCTGATAAGAAATTGTGGCAAAACAGATAAGCACAGCCAATTAAAAACTGCCATTTATGTTAAGAAAGAAAGATATAAAATGGATGCGCGGACAGACAAAGACTCAGCAATAAAGCCAAGATGACGGCCACAGCATCTGTGTTCAATAAAGTCTTATTTTGGCATCTCCAACTCTGCTTCTTGAGCTTTATTGACAAATTTGAGAAGACCATCGTTTATTTCCACAACAATGTTAGCAGCAGATCCTTTAAGTCATGTACGTTATTAGGTGGGACCTTCATTGATCGGACTTGTTCGTTCAGCACATCCCACAGGTGCTCGATTGGATTGAGATCTGGGGAGTTTGGAGGTCAAGTCAACGCCTCAAATGACAGATCTCTCCATTCTTTATGAGTGGGAAAACTTGAAAAATCAGCAGTGTATCAAATACTTATTTGCCCCACTGTATACGTTGTATTGAACATTAATGGAGCAACAGATTTTGTGTGAAAATAAATCATTCAAGTTGTTTATTTTGTTTAAAAATCTTATAAATATATGAGGTGGTAAGGGAGGCCTTTTACCCCACATACGGAGTAGAAGGCCCACCAGCATGGAGAAAAAGGCACGTGGTATTGATACAAATACTTCAGTTAAAATTATATTTTTTAAAATAATGTCTAAGTTAATACTTGTTCAAAACAGTCACTTTAGCATAGTTTGTACTATTTTCTGCTTATTTTAAAAATAAAAGAATTAATGTTTGTTCAATAAATATAGTGTCATTAAAATGTTAAAATTTTAAAATACAGAAAATAATAATTTTAATAAGTAAATATTCTGAAAGTATGGAAGGAGATACAATAATAATTGAATATATATTTACAGTAGTAACAACAAATTATATTTTTTTATATAATATGATTAATATCATGTTTTTAACTATGATGGTGTCATTCTAAACATGGTGATTATCTCTAATATAGACAGCCAACATAATATATATTTACCATCTGAATCAAACCATGTCATGTCAACAAATGGAAAAGTCAGCGATCTATTAATTATCATGTTAATTAGTGTGCGCCTTTAGCCCCGCCTTTATGATTTTTTTTGTTTATGTTTTTGTTTTATTCGTGTTAAAACCATGGCTTACGTGTAAGTGAACATGGAACAGGGAATATTAGATGCGTTGCTGGAATTAAGGGCTCGTTCTTTTGACAGTAGTTAGTGTTTATTACAAGTAAGGTTTGACAAAAATGTGGGTTTCCCTGATCGTTGTCCTGAAGTACGTTAAGCCACTTGAGCTTTGTTTTTTTTGTTAAGCGTTTAAGAATGTCCCTTTATTTCAGCACAAGACGCCAGAAAAGACGCACAAATCCGATGAAAACCACAGAAATGAGGCTGTAAAATGGCGCTTAAACAAACTGTATAAGTGTGTTTGATAGCAGTGTAAATGTGAACTGCTGAACTCTCCTCAGAAGACTCTGTTGTTGTTGGCTGACTATGGTAACGTTGGTATTACTGCTCTCAGAATGACCCAAGGAATCTATTAATGCCAGTCTCATTACAATAGGCAAAATTCACAGAAAGCTATAAGCATTTATTTGACATTTCATTATAACTTTTGACCACAAGGTAGCATTGTCTCAAAACATTTTGAGTACTTTCAGAGTCCTCACAGAAGACCTTATTTTATATATTTGGTTAAATATAAGCTTTGTGCAACACTTCTTTACATTATGCAAACTTGACATGTATTAGCAATTTTATTTTTATTTATTTATGTTTTTGCAATTTATTTTTCTCTAATTGTGATCACAGGTGAAAACTCCATCAGAGGACTTTTCTGTTTCCTCATATACTGCAGGGACTGATTTCTAGTCGTGTCCTCTTTTGGAAGCACAAACAAAGTAGTTTCGCTTTCACAACGAAACACAGCGTCTCCAGGACATGGTGCCGGCGGCAGCAATAATACTACAGCCAGAATAATAGTTACACCTTCTATCATTGCGTATACATTTGGGCGGTGTTTTCCATATAAAGTAAAAAAAAGTAAAGTTGTGACGTATTGTCAAGTATGGTGACCCATACTCGAAATTGGTGCTCTGCGTTTAACCCATCCAAGTGCACACACACAGCAGTGAGTAGTGAACAATATATTTCCACATTGTGACGTAGACATGTGGGGGCATGTTTTAATGAGCCGTTTTAGGGGGGCGTGGTTGAGTCTTAATTTTATAAAGAATATCTCTTTGGTTTTGAGACTTTAGTCTTTGCAACTTGAGAATCAGAATGAGCTTTATTGGCCAAGTATGTTTACACATACAAGGAATTTGTTATAGTGACAGAAGCTCCACAGTGCAACAGAAAGACAGTAACAGGACAGGACACAGGTAATAAAACAAAATAACAAGAAATAGCCAATAGCCAGTGAGTGTGGTGAATGGATAGTGTATTATAGTTGTGTGTTCCACGTTTATAGTGGAGTGTTCATGAGATGTATTGCCTGAGGGAAGAAACTGTTCCTGTGTCTGGTCGTTCTGGTGCTCAGAGCTCTGTAGCGTCGACCAGACGGTAACAGTTCAAAGAGGGAGTGTGCTGGATGTGAGGGGTCCAGAGTGATTTTACCAGCCCTTTTGCTCACTCTGGATGAGTACAGTTCTTGGAGAGTGGGGAGGGTTGTACCAATGATTCGCTCAGCAGTCCGGACTACCCTCGGTAGTCTTCTGAGGTCAGATTTGGTAGCTGAGCTGAACCAGACAGTTATTGAGGTGCAGAGGATGGATTCAATGATGGCGGAGTAGAACTGTTTCAGCAGCTCCTGTGGCAGGTTGAACTTCCTCAGCTGGTGAAGAAAGTACAACCTCTGCTGGGCCTTCCTGACAATGGAGTCAATGTGAATATCCCACTTCAGGTCCTGAGAGATGGTGGTGCCCAGGAATCTGAATGACTCCACTGCAGTCACAGTGCTGTTCATGATGGTGAGTGGGGGGAGAGCAGGGGGGTTTCTCCTGAAGTCCACGATCATCTCCACAGTTTTGAGCGTGTTAAGCTCCAGGTTGAATCTGAATTTATTAAGGGAAAGCCCTTTGAGATGCTACATCTCACTTTCAAGGGGGACCCAATAGCACACACAAAAAAACAATACAAAACAGCACACAAATAATGCACCAAAAAAAAAAAAAAACAACAGCTCACTACCCTATTCACCAACCCACAGTCTACAACTATAAACAAAAGCATATACATACAAGAAAACATATTTTAGTACAAGCATAAAAAACAAATATACAGATATGCAAACAATATACAAATATACAAATATAAAAAAAAATATAAAAAAAAAATAATAAACAAGAATTAATATAACTTAAAGACAATTCTCAACCCAAAATTAAAAAACATAAGCAGGTTACTTTCAAATGAGATAGTAAATTGACCCTAAAGAGACGGAAAGATGTAATTGATCTAAGAGAAGAAGGGAGATTGTTCCAGTCAAATGGAGCTTTATATCGAAAAGACCTACGACCGACTTCAGTAAAGATTCTGGGAACAAGAAAATGCGGATACTGCATATGTCGAAGGGAGTAAGTAGATGAAGATGGAACCAGAAACTGTTTTAAATAAGGAGGATAATTAAAATAAATACATTTGGTTGTTGAGACTGCAGACAGCCAGCTCCTTAACCTCCTGTCTGTAAGCAGACTTGTCACCGTCCTGGATGAGGCCGATCAGTGTGGTGTCGTCTGTAAACTTCAGGAGCTTGACAGAGGGGTCTTTAGATGTGCAGTCATTGGTGTAGAGGGAGAAGAGCAGCGGGGAGAGTACGCAGCCCTGAGGAGCTCCAGTGCTGATGGTTCGAGTGCTGGATGTGAATTTACCAAGCTTTACTAACTGCTGTCTGTCTGTCAGGAAGCTGTTGATCCATGGCAGACGGAGGTGGGGATGGAGAGCTGTGTCAGTTTATTTTGAAGGGTTTCCATGATGATGGTGTTAAAAGCCTGCTAAATGACAAAAGTAAAAAGTAAAGAGTGTAAAGACCGTGCGACTCCACCGGGCAGAGACACCGGCAAGGGATAGAAGTATCGCTTTTTATTTTAGTTTATTCATTTATATGTTTATTATTGAAATGTTGTTATATGCGTGTCAATTTTATTTCATTTCTTTATTTTCTTAAATATGTGGGTATATAGTATTTATAGAGTTGTAACTTTTAGTTTTAGTTACTTTTTCTTATTTGTAAGACGCTAAATGACTAAAGTAAAGTAAAGTAAAAGTAAAAGCGGAGCTGAAGTCCACAAACAGGATCCTCACATAAGTCCCTGGTCTCTCCTTCAGGGATCTTATCCATGCACAACCAGCTTGTAACACTACAAAGAGAAAGGAAAGCTTGAAATTGCATCATATGACCCCTTTTACAATTTTTTCTAATAACAGTGAATTGATTGAATATTTAAAAAAATATATATAAAAACCATCCAAAAGCAATTATTTTCAAAATAAGTGTTGTAGTATAACCAGCAGGAGAGCAGTGATGTGTGAATTGAATTTGTTGAAAGTACAGTGTGTTACAGTAAAGTTATTTACTATTTTGTCCAATAACAGTAACAGATGCGCTTTTACAGCACTGCGCATAACCACTCACACACGATTCTGTTGAGCTTATGAGTCATTGCTAAAATGTGTAACTGAATTCACTGCAACTTCAGTGATTAATGGGAGTTTTTGAGAATGCTTTACTTCTGGCAGTCAATGATAAGGTTCTTTGATAATGTAAACGGAGTGTCTTACACTTTTTGGCAGAGGCTATTTACACTAATTCCGCCTACCAACGTGTGATTGAGACTGTCAAGATTACAAAAAGCTGCTATGAAACAACAGCTCCAGTGGTGCAAATGGTAAAGCGTGTATTGTGGTATTCTTGATGTGAACGACTAGGGTTCAAACCTGCCTTTTGCCGAACTTTTTTTCTCCCTTTTCAAATCTCATATCACATCACATCGTAAAGGCATTTATTTTTAATAACAATTAAAGAAATAACCAAAAAGTTGAAAATAAAGTATCAGGTAGGGTTAGGGTAGGTGTAGGGAGGGTTTTATTATCAATAAGGTGGCATTCATTTAATAATCTGAATTAAAATTATAATTTACACTCAATACTTTATTATAGCATACTGTTTTATAATGCAATACAATACTGAGGTGCAGATAAATGCCACTATTTTCCACAAGTAGTATAAATAATCTATAGCTATTTGCACTTAGTGTAAATAACATACCGCTAAAAATAATGCTATTTGCTATTGGGAAGTCGTGGCCTAATGGTTAGAGAGTCGGACTCATAATCCAAAGGTTGTGGGTTTGAGTCTCGGGCCGGCAGGGATTGTAGGTGGGGGGAGTGAATGTCCAGCGCTCTCTCCACCCTCAATACCACGACTGAGGTGCCCTTGAGCAAGACACTGAACCCCCAACTGCTCCCCGGGCGCCGCAGCATAAATGCTGCCCACTGCTCCGGGTGTGTGTTCACGGTGTGTGTGTGTGTGTTCACTGCTGTGTGTGTGTGTGTGTGTGTGTGTGTTCACTGCTGTGTGTGTGTTCACGGTGTGTGTTCACTGCTGTGTGTGTGTGTGTGTTCACTGCTGTGTGTGTGTGTGTGTGTGTGTGTGTGTGTTCACTGCTGTGTGTGTGTTCACGGTGTGTGTTCACTGCTGTGTGTGTGTGTGTTCACTGCTGTGTGTGTGTGTGTGTGTTCACTGCTGTGTGTGTGTTCACGGTGTGTGTTCACTGCTGTGTGTGTGTTCACGGTGTGTGTGTGTGTGTGTGTTCACTGCTGTGTGTGTGTTCACTGCTGTGTGTGTGTGTGTGTGTGTGTGTGTGTTCACTGCTGTGTGTGTGTGCACGTTGGATGGGTTAAATGCAAAGCACGAATTCCGAGTATGGGTCACCATACTTGGCTGAATGTCACTTCACTTCACTTCACTTATTTTCACTGTGTAGATAGAATCCATTGCTATTTGAACTTAAGAAAAATATCCGCGATTTCAACTGAGGGGGACCTATAATCAGTCCCTGCCCAGGGCACCGGTGCATCCCTGGTTTCGCCGCGCGTCAAAATGAAGTTACGGTTAAGGCTTTAGAGTTATACGGTGTTCTGCCTTTTTTTTACTGTCCATTAAAGTCTACCGCATTTTAATTATGGTGTAGAAAAATGAATTAGATTGCGATCTACCAAACAGCTCCATATAACAAAGCACTGTAAAGACTAGACACCTTGGCAGCAATCTGTCACACTCTACCAGGGCGCACGCAACAAGGAAGCCAGGAGACGAGGAATTCACAAACGAGTCTTTTAATCAGCAACTGGGAGCATGGGAGGCACAGGAGACAAGAGGAATGACTTTTAAGATCCGACAAACACTAACTGAAAGGACTGGGGCTTATATACACTGGGTAATAGGGGAAGACGATGAGACACACCTGGAGCAAATTAAAGCAATCAGACTGGGGAGAAACTGGGTCACAGGGGAGCAAAACACACACAAGACAGTCCACAATCCTGATACAATCTATAATCGTGAATAACCTTTAAAGATTCTTTTTTCCCTTTTTGTAATGCAGATTATTCACCAGGCTGTCACTTCTAGTTGGATGTGTGTGTACTTGAATGCCGAAGCATGTAGCATGATCAATCATAAAATCAGTAGCCTAACAGTTTACAATTAAATCCATATCCTACCTTTTCATGTAATCCAATAAAATCAATCCATGGCGCTGAAAGTCGTCGGAGATGTTTAATCCACACGCATTTCTGAGCATATGCCTGCTTCCTGGCGTTCACATAAATCCACAAGTCATTCTTTTAGGTTAGGCTATTTCGTTCAAGTAAATATAGCCTAAGCAATTATGCTATTCTTTTACGTTACTGAGCATAGCAAATAAATTGGTTGCAAAACGGTATCACTCACATGTTTAACTTTTAGTCTGCTTGATACAGTCAAAAAAAAAAATAATAAATAATAGAGTCACATTACCATATGCAATAGCCAATATGAGATAGCCCATGATCAGTAGAATTTATACAGGTGTAACTATAACGATTTTGTAAAGGGTGATCAGCCATCACATATTGACAATGTGGAAGTTACTGCCTTTAGCCTTGGTGTGACTTCTCACTTTTTTCAGACAATGCAAAGGCAGAGTACAGTAACTTCAAAATAGGGGTAAAAATCAAGTTTCATCTCACAATTTTTTAAAGTAGATAATTTTCATTACTAAAACATATAATTGCCAAATTTCCATTGTCCTACCTATAATTAATTTGGCTGGACAAGTAAAAAAACTTTAAAGTCATTTTTCTCAGTTTCACACTCTAGCGAGTTAAGATCTTTTGCCTTTGTAGGGCAGTATACCTTCCTTAAAGAGTGATTATTCTGCTGCTTCTAGTGAGTACATTGTTAACATTTGCTATTGCCTTTTGTTTCCAATTCTGGAAAAAATAAAATGATTAAATTTTAGCTTTATTTTCATCTAAATCAATGAATAAATTATTTTCCAGCATCTGAAGAAAACGTGGAGGTTATTTTTAGTTGTCATAAACGTAATCAAATTAAAACTTTGCAGATGTTTCTGATTATTTTAATGCTGAAATGCGTATTTTTTTTATACTATTTTTGCAGAATTTCATGTCTGAAATAAGCTTTTAATAAAGTGTAGACATCAAAGTAGTCAAATCGCATTATAACGATAATATAATTCCAATTTTATAGCTGAAGGTTATGCGTAGTCTGAAAAGCATATCATAAACACTGGGTTTGTATGTTTCTTTGCAGCGCGCCTCTGATCGCGCTTCTCCAGCACATGGTTTCCTCCTGTGTTCCATAAAAATGTTCCTGAATATTCTTCCATAGATAGCCTACTTATAAATGAAATCTAGTTTCTTGGATTCCATAATAGCAGTGGCACATGTATGTTATTTTCATGGTCATTAGATTTGTAGTTGTAAGGTAAAATGACTTTTAAACTTGCCTTTTCTTGTCATTTAAATTTACATTTAATTTACAAGCTCAGATGAATGTCAGATGCAGTGTGTTCTAGTGTATTTTACAAAGTTTGTAACCTTAAATAACCTGACAGACCGTTCGCTGATCATGTTCCAGGAAATAAAACCTGTTAGACTTGTTCCACACTTTGTTACCTGACTCGTAATCCAGTGTTGCTTTAGATATCGACATTTTCATGATCTATGGATGGATTTTCACTAGCCTGAGAACAAGATGAACAATTTATTTGCCATTCTGTATGCGTTTTCAGTTCCAGCTTCTGTTTTAACAGGTACGATTTCATTGGATACATATTATAATTCATATACGTACTGAATGTTTCTTTATATTTAACACTGTTTATGTTATTTCTAGATCAATTAAACAGTGCTGAAAAAATAAGCAAATATTTAAGCATGCTTTAATTATTGTAGGCAACATGAATAACTAGTAGCTATGCTGGCATTGTTTTGATGGTTTTCTATTTAATTGCAATGTTGGGCAAGCTACTTGGAAAATGTAGTGAGCTAAGCGAACAGTTACTCTTCATTAAATGAAGCTTCACTACACTAAAGCTCTAGCCCTGGGAAATGAAGCAAGCTAAGCTACAGCAACATGGCAAAAGTAGTTTACTACATCTGAGCTATTTTTTAAAAATTCAGTTTTACATTGACCTGACATCATACCAAGTCAATGCTCTCTCAGTGACCAATAAAACTGTCAGTTAAGCAGATACACCGGCTTAATAGTTCAGGTTAATTATTTATTCAACAACTGTTCCAAACCAATTTGTCAACAAAAATCAGTATCATGTACAGGGCCAGATTTACCTCATAATCTGACATAAGCTAAAGAAACATTTGCTAGAGAAACATAAAATAAATATTTGCTGTAGGCCGGAAACCTCGTATTGGTAGTTGGTATTGTGGCTTTATTATATACAAATACATTTATACAAAGGGTAACACTTAACAATAAGGTTCAATAGTTAACTAGTGTAGTTAACATGAACTAAGAATGAACAATACTTCTGCAGCATTTATCTTAATGTTAATTTCAACATTTACTAATGCATTATTAAAATCTAAATATGTGTTTGTTAACATTAGTTAATGAACTGTGAACTAATGTGAACTACCAATGAACAACTGTATTTTCCTTAACTAACATTAACAAAGATTAATAAATAGACTACTGGAATAAATTGTCCATTGTTCACTAATGTTAGTTAATATAATGAAATCTTATTGCATAGTGTTACCATAAATGTATAGGCCTACAGATAGGCTACGTTTATTTGCATCGTTGCATGTGTCATTATATTAAAATCAAGTTCAAATCCGAAGTTTTTCACCAGCAAATGTTTTTCCCCGTCATTACCGCCACATCAGAGGCAGTATGTGCATCGCATTACGTTTTCATGAACTTGCAGGTTATACCGTTTTCTGTTGCTATGTGGGCGTTCAGTTTTTTCTGTTATTTGGTCAAAATATCATATTATAAAAGATTCAGCACTTGCTATTTGGCTGTGACTCGGCAACAAAATGATATAAAAGACTTTTCTTCTCTGCTCCTTATAAAAAAAATTTTATAAATCCTTTATAAATATAATGTTTCTGGAGTAAAGAAAACGCTGTACTTATTCAATCAACAGTTCTTTATTTACCTTCAAACTGCAAGCTTGACTGACAGTTTGAGGAGCCTTTTACTGATCCAGGATCAGTGATCTGTAGCAGTTATATTTCTGATTTGAGCTTGACTTTCAGAAATGCTTTGTAAAATGTAACGTAAGCTTTTTTTGACGCTACCGCGCTACTTGATCAAAAATAGAGCTTCGCTACTGAAAAGCTTTTTGATTCAGAAAACAGCTACGCTACCACCATGCTACTGAGAAAAGTAGTTAAACTAGTAGAGTCACTACTTGTAGTGATTTATAGGCCTAATAAAAATATAATTTGCTTATTAATTTACATCCATTAGCCTATTTTATATACATGCTGGTAGCTAAAATTTTGAAATAATTAAGGCTTTTTATTTATTTATTTAAGAAGATTGAGTTTATTTTATCAAAAATGCAGTAAAACAATAGCCTAATATGATGAAATATTACACTTAAAATAATGGTTTTCTGTTTAGGATGTGATCAAAGCTGAATTTTCATCATCATTACTCCAGTCTTCAGTGTCCCTTCAGAAATCATTCTAATGCTGCCTAATTTGCTGCTTAATTATCAATTATTATTTGTGATCAATTATTAATAATGGTTTTATTATTGGTATAATGGTTCTCAGTTAAACAACAGCATTTATTTGAAATATAAGTACTCTGTAATAAGTTTAAATATCTTTACTGTCACTTAAATCAATTTAATCAAAGTCCCTTTTTGTATTCTATAATCTTTGATTTAATGCAACATTGTTGAAGAAAAATATTAATTTATATTTTTTTAATCTTACCCAAGACTGAATGGTATCACAAGTCAAGTCAAGTCAGCATTATTGTCAATTCTTCCACATGTACAGTACATACATACAGAGAATTGAAATTGCATTACTCTCAGACCCTTGGTGCATACAGTTAACATTAAACACGTTCAGATACAGATAATACAGTTTAAACATATGTACAACTATACAAATATACAAATGAGGATATTGTAGAAAAAAATAAGAATTAGATAGATAAAGTGGCATAAGGTGCATGGCAGATAGAGTGCAAAACCAGTTAAATAAACAACACTGTGTAGATATATTTGTAGTGCAAAAGAGCTTATCAGTCTGAGGACATTGTAGAAAAATAAAAAAAGAGAGATAAATAAAGTGCATAAGGCACATGGCAGAATAGATGGAGTGCAAACCAGGGGGGGGGGGGTGTCACAGAGTCAGAGTTCCTAGTGTGTTGCTGTGTTAAATGGGGGTGAAAGAGGGGAGGGGGGGCAGGGACGGGAGGGAGTTCAGCTTCCTGACAGCCTGATGTATGAAGCTGTCCTTCAGTCTGCTGGTCCTCGCCTGGAGACTCCGCAGTCTCCTCCCTGATGGCAGCAGACTGAAGAAGCTGTGTCGGGTGGGTGGGATCACCTGCAATGCGGAGGGCTTTGCGGGTGAGACGGGTGCTGTAGATGTCCTGGAGGATATCACATATTGCACAAAAATATTGTGCAGCACAACTGTTTTCAACATTGATAATAATCAGAAATGTTTCATGAGCAGCAAATCAGCATATTAACCTGTTAACCCACTCCAGGACGCCAGTGCACAGAACGCTCTTTGTTTGCAGGTGTAATTGATTACAATAGATTAAATGAAACGGGACAAAATTAATCTTGACAAACTCTATATCATTCTGAAGGTCTGTTTTCGGAATATTCTCAGAAAAATGATTGCAGGAATCTTATTTTTCATGGTATCTTCTTCAAATTTAAAATATAAACTCACGAGACACGTGGCTTTCAACCCATTACTTTTTTTGATTGCTCCAGGACTTATTTCATGTATTTGTATATGGAAAAAAAAAAAAAAAACATTCAGTGGGGAAAAACATTTTTCAAGGCACGTCAGTGTCTATAACTTTATATCTTTTTGAGCATTATGAACTCTGGATGATGGATAGAAAGCCTAGAGTGTCTTCTTTCCAAATATACCTAAATTGTGTGTGTAGCACATTGTCAGGATCTGTTACCATTTTAATTTAGGTAACAGGTAACCGCTAGCTAACAGGAAAATTATTTCTGAAGGATCATGTGACACTGAAGACTGGAGAAATGATGCTGGAAATTCAGCTTTGATCACAGAAATAAATTATATTTTACTATATATTTGCATAGAAGACAGCTGTTTTAAGTTGTAACATTATATTTAACAGTACTGTTTACCACAATTGGAGCTCTATTCCTTAAAATGATAGATGTCAAGCTCCTGCAAAAGGACAAATACTGTATGTGACCAAAAGAAAGGCACCATAAAAACAGTATGCATTCTGCACAATTCAAGTCTTCTAGATGATACTTGTCACGAATCCTGGCCATACTCTTCCGTTAACTCGCCACCAGATGTCACTCACTCACCACATGGACTCGTACACCACACAGCACACTGGACTACAGTTCCCACAATACATTGCACTGACGATACACACAGCTGTCACTGATTACACAGCTGATTTCACTGATCACCCTATCACACACACTATTTAAGCCATGGACTTCCTCAGCATCAGGGCCGAGTATTGTTAGCGTTTATCTCTCATTCAGCGATAGCAACTTTACAGAGCCATTCTTATAGTCTTGTCTTGCCTTGTTTATCTTGCCGTGTCTGACCCTGCCCATGTTTCCTGGATTTACCCCTTTGCCTTGCCGTTTGGACTGTGTTCGCTCCCCGTTTGGATTATTGCTGTCGACTCTGGATTATCTCTCTGCCTTGCCCCTTTGGATACTGTACGCTGATCGTCGACCCACGCTTGCTCCACGGATTGCTCTGTCTTGCCCTTGCCATACCTGTTTGCCGATCTCTGATCCTGCCTGTTTTCTGACCATGTTTGGTAATAAAGCTTTGCATATGGATCCGCACGTCTCACGTCTCGTCAGCCCCGTAACAATACTAGAGCATTGTGTCATATGTACTGATAACACTGGTATTTAACTTTAGTGATATTAAAATGTCCCTGGAAAAAATCTTTAAAATCATTTACTATTTGCCTTGTACACCAGAAAATACAAATTATAATGTCAAGAATATGCCACTCATTTATGTTGTTCGGACCGGGTTTGGTGGGCCACTCTGTGCCAAAAAGTCCAGGGCTACTTTTTGGCCCCAGTCCAACTCTTTGATGGTGGTGGGAACGGGCCAGGATAAGATGGCCTCCACGTTCCCCTCGTCCATACGAATGCCAGCACTGTCGATGACGTATCCGAGGAATTGAACGGTGGGGTGGTGGAATATGCATTTCTCTGCTTTGAGATACAGGTGAAACTTCCGTAACATTTAAGGACCTCCGCAACTTGGTGGCGATGTTTGGCCAGGCTCCGGGAGTAAATGAGGATGTCGTCTATATACCTGATAACAAACTGGTGGAGAAACTCCCAGAGCACCTCATGCATGAAATCTTGGAAGATCGAGGGAGCGTTGACTAGTCCATACAGCATTACCCTGTACTTGTAGTGGCCAGTTAGGGTCACGAAAGCTGTCTTCCACTCGTCTCCTTGACAAATGCGAATGAGGTTATACACGCTGCGGAGGTCCAACTTAGTGAAGATGGTGGCACCGCATAGATGTTCCAGGGCTGCTGGGACAAGGGGGAAGAGGATACCGGAACTTAACAGTGATATCATGGAGTTTTCTGTAATCTATACACGGCCTCAAGCCTCCGTGCTTTTTAGCCACGAAGAAGAAGCTGGAAGCAGCAGGGAATGTTGAAGGGACGATATAGCCTTGCTTCAAAGCCTCCTCGATGTACTCCTCCATGGCCTTCTGTTCGGGAAGTGATAATGGATAGATCTTCCCGCAGGGCACTGGCTCACCCGGAATGAGGTCGATGGCACAGTCCCATGGCCGATGTGGTGGTAGCTATGCAGCTCTCTTGGGACAGAAAACGTCACTAAAGGGGGTGTAACCGGATGGCATTTCAATAGACTGCTTCTCAACGGGGCTCTTGATGGAGGTGGAATGAATGGCCAATGGGACAGGAACCGATGATGAAGGTTGAGGGAGATCCGGAAAACACTGAGAGAAGCAGCTGTCACCCCACTTTAGGACATCACCCGTTCTCCAGGAGAGTATGGGGTCCTGCTGCACCAGCCAGGGATGCCCGAGTATGATATCCACTGTAGAGCCCTCCAGAACCAGCAAATGTAGCGTCTCTAGATGAAGTTGGCCAATACAGAGTTGAATGTGACCTGTGGGTCGGACGTGACATCGAGTGAGCGGTTTACCAGTTATGGATTGGACTTGATATATGGTTTCGGTAGCCGAGGTCGGGAGTCGGAGCTGGCGGCAGAGGCTTCCGGCAATGAAATTGCCCGCTGAGCTGGAGTTATGCTTTCAGTACAGATACTGAAAGCATAACATTGGAGGCAGTAAGTTGAGCGCATGTGGAGAGAGGATTCATTTTCCTTACAGAAGGTTGGATGGCACTCACCATAGGCCGTGGAGGACGAAGGGGACACGCCATGATCATGTGACCACTAGCTCCGCAGTATAAGCACAGCCCCTGCATAAGCCGTCTCTGCCGCTCAGCCGAGGATAGACGTTTGAAATCTGTTTGTATTGGTTCTGGAGGGCTACTGATCTCTGGCCGGCGATTGGGAGGAGTGGCAATGGCTGCGGGAAAGTCTGGTGTACATGACTGTATGCGGTTGGAGCATCGAATGGCTAGTTGACCAGCCTGGTTCCAAATTGTTGCAGCCCATTGAAGTGCGGGCCTGTCAGAGAGGAGATAATAAAAGCAATTTTATATTGTTCAGTGGCGAACATTTGAAGTTGCAGTTCGATGGTCAGAGAGCATTGTAACAGGAAGCCATTGCACTCCTCCGCCGCGCCAGAGAAGGGCACTGGTCGAGCCATGGGACTGGCGAACACAGTGTGTGAAGGAGAGCTGGTGGGGTTGACGGAAGGAGATGGAACAGGAGCGGAGGGCGCCAGAGGTGCTGGCGGGTTCAGTAATACCTTTCGAAGGGAATCCACTAGTTCCTGAAAGGAGTCTTGAGCGCTCATCCTGCCAATTCTGTGTTGTTACGATCTTCTGTAACATATACTGGACAGAACACGGAGGTAAGTGAATAACAGATGAGTATTTTATTTAACAGGAGAGCTCTGAAGAGGTGACGAGAGACTTTGGGTGAGTAAGTCTACTAAGAAGTTCTGGTGGATGAATTCAGGGAATAACGAAACCTTCTTTGCCTTACAGAAACTAGTGGAGACGGAGACCAGGATGACAGGGAGCACACACCTCAGCAGGTGGTTGGAGCTGGAGATGGAAGACACAACTGCAGAGATGATATGCAGGTAAGTACCACAGGTAAGTAACCTTAGATAGTACAGGGTAATGATATCGAGGGTAGAGTTCACTTCGTATTTACGAGATCGGACAAAGACTGCTGCTGAGGTGTGTGCTTTTGTACCAGACTTGATGAGTGTGATGATGAGGGACAGGAGCTGGTGATCAGTATTCAGGAGAGGGAGTGTGCTGTGATTGGTTGGGAGGCGAGCCTGACTGATTCGTAACATACGCATGATATGAACCTAATAATACTGAACAATCTAAAACTATATAAATAAATGAAAAAAGGGAACAATTTGCATGAAAGATCTTTTTCTTAGGGTTACTAATAAAATGTGTATCTAAGTGTTTATTAAAATTATAACTGAATTGTCATGGCAATCTGTCAATTTAACTTCCATGAAGACATTTATTAGTAGTAGTAGTACTAGTATATTTGAATATGTCTTACTTGTTAATCAGCATTTGTCAATTGTTTGATCTTTTGTAATTAATAAACAGTTTTATAAATTAATTAATATTACTATAAACAAATGTTTCTTTTATTCAGGTTCTCATTCTTTATGGGTGCTTGCAACTTACATTAAAGGGAATACACCATTTCCTGAATTTAGTGCCACACTCATGTTGGATGACATCATTGTAGGATACACTGATTCAGAAACTTGGAGCTACTTTCCAAGAGGAAATACTACTAATGAAGAAGCATTTGACACAAGTGACACCCGAAGCATATGGGACCATCTTGTGCAAATATCAAAGAATGAAAATCATACAGAAAGTAGGTTCTTTGGCTAAAACATACTTTGTGTTGAGACAGGTATGTTGTGAATAGATTAAATGTAACAGTTTGACTTTGTGTAGCTTATGAATGAAGAAGTACAGACGTGTAAAATAATTTCAAGTTTCTTTTTCTAAAAGATGTATACATATTCAATGTGTTACAAAAACACATTTCAATGAGACAAAACTTTGGACTGTTTTCACATCTCAAACTTTCCCCTGCTGTCAATAGGCCCAACAATTTATCAGGCGATTGGTCTTTGTGAATTGTGGGACAACAATAAACCTGGTCAAATGATTGCCAAGACTGCTTTTGATGGCTCCACAACAGAAGAAGTGGGATATTTTGGTGGCAAGTTTACGTATAAGGGTCCCTTAAAATACTCAGATGAAAACACAGATCCATATCTTCAGATGTTTACTTGGTATCATGAGATGTTATGCTTTCCACACTGCATAAAAACTCTCAAGACTTTTCTTAAAAGCAGAAGATCTCAAGTAATGAGGAAAGGTAAGTTTTTTCCATATTTTTTTCTATGTTTTTTTCCCCCATATTCTTTACTTCATGCTTTAAAAGCGATATCACAAAACTCCAAAAAAGATAATGGTGATAAAAATAAAACAATGTTTATTAAATAACTCTAAATAGAGAGCCACATGCGAGACCAAACAACTGGGTGAACAGACAGCAACTTAAATGCAAACCAAATTACTGAAATAATGAATAACACCTGTGCTATTTAAATTAATTACTATGACAGCGAAACAGTGGAGGGAAAAATGAACAACGAAAGACAGGATACTAGTGAAAACAAACTAAAAGTCAATGAAAAAGAAACTAACCAAACAGAACCATAACAGATTATATTCCCTATTTATTTTTCTCTCCATTTTTATTATTTTTTACTTTTCCAGTGAAACCTCGAGTCAGACTCATTCAGAAAGCAAACTCAGATTCTGGAGGGTTTCGTGTGAGCTGTTTGGCAACAGGATTTTACCCTCGTCACATCAACCTGACCCTGTTCAGAGACGGGCAGCCTGTAGCTGATCATGAGATCACCGGAGGAGATCTGCTGCCCAATGATGATGGGACGTACCAGACGAGGAAGAGTCTGGAGATCAGTGCTGCAGACACACACAAATACACCTGCTCTGCCACACACCTCAGTCTGGACAACAAACTGGACATTGATTTGGGTAATGACATTTTCTTTTCTTTTCATTTTTTTCTTTCTTTTGTGGAAACAGACTATATAATCTATTTGTGACATTTTTGTTTCATGATTCAGAGAACCAGGATGAACCCTTTCAAACAGTAATATCCTCAGCCCTAATAGTTTTGGCATTTGTGTTGGTGTCTGGGACAGGAGCTGCTATAATTATATGCAAGAAAAGACATACAGGTATGAGGAAACTGAGAGGAATTAAAAACAAGCTTAACAAGTCTCATGCAGGCTTAGAGTAAAGGAATTTATTTTACATATTTTTATTTTTGTTTTACCTATTTATTTATTTTTATATTTCCAGCTAAAAGTGAATATTCTTCTGCTTCCTGTGAGTGAATTCATTTTATTCTAATGTCTTTGGCATGTGTTACAGACTAAAGAGGAATATTTCCAACTTTACTGTTAATAGAAAACATCACATATGACAATTGCCACAAAAGTCTAATATGTTGAACTACATAAAAATATAAATTTTTGTGTATTCTGCTCACTCATTCATTTCATTTTCAGCCTCTGAAGAACATGTTGACACAGCATCATGAAGAGTATGTCAATTTGCCAGCATGAAACTACACAAATAATTAGAGAAACATTTTATAATATTAAGAAATAAACTTAGATTTGCTTGGCTTTGGTAACTGCCAAATAGTCTTGAAGTAGAAGAAGAAGAAGAAGGAAGAATTTCATGAAACAAAAAATAATATTCATAATAGTGTGCCTGCAATGTGTGTAAGTAATTCAGTTACATTCTTAAATACTCAGAATTAGACTACAGTTACTTTCCATTGATTGCATGATTACATACTATTCACACCATAACAATACATTGTTCAGAACTGATTGATTCTCCCTTATTTTTATTTTTCATCTTTTACATTTTATTTTCTTAAATAGCTTACCACTAATACACATTCAGAAAGTGTTCAAGTTTTATCAGCATTCACACAAAGACTAGTCAGGTAGCTATCATTACACAGAAAATCAAGAAGCAACAAAGCATTTGAACACTGGATTTACAAAAATCATATGTTTTAACATGTTTTCTCAACATTTCAACATTGCATCAACAGCAATGATGAACACATTTTTCATATTAAAATGCACAACTTTATGAGGTGGCTGCTGTTTTTGCTTCTTTTGTCTGACTGTTATAACTTACCCTAGCATGTGTTGCAACCTACCCCAGTATGGAAGCAGAATAATGACAACAGTTTTTGAAACATAAAGCATGCCGAATTCCACAGATCAAAAAAAAAGAAAGAAAAAAAGATGCATTGCCATTAACAGTGCTTTCATTTTAATGCCTTGTATTTCCAGGGCTTGCATTGTTAGGTCCTGACATTTAACATAGTGGTTTATTTAAGCTGTGAATATTTCAATTCAAAATATTTCACACACATTTTCATAATTAAAAATTCCATAATTCATATTCACCTTCCAGAATTCTCTTCCAAAATATTCAATCTGTTTAAAAATATGATGTATAATATTCAACAGGTAAATTTCCGGCATTTTATTTAACTTTTTTAATTCGCTGCCACAAATTTATTGGTTACAATTCGGCAGAAAATTCAGCGTTGCACATCCGGGAACCGCAGGAATAGCAATAGAGCACCGATGCAGGATCTCCAGCTGATGTCAGCCGCTCACCAGCAGGTGGTACAAGTGGCTGTTGATGAAGGCCATATGTGGATCAAGTCATTCATTTACAAAAACTGATTTGCAGAAATGGAGTAAGCGCTAAGTAGAAGTTTTAATTATCTGGGCCAGTATAAACGTGGAAACGCTGATTGTGTGTATGTTTAATTCAACATCTTTGCTGTTTCCCGTAGACTACATGTAAGCAGCTTTCCCACAAAGGAGATTATAATGCTCTTTTACCCAATGCTGAAATACAGAAATAACATTACATCTGAGGAAGACATGTATTACTTTCGGTTGCTTAGTTTCCTTGACTTTGTATCATGGCTTGTGTGACGCTGTGGGGTTCCCCTCATATGTCACACGTGCAAACCAGAAGCCATGGATGACAGCAGAGGTTCGTGGGCTGCTAAAGACCAGAGATGAAAGATTCAGATCAGGAGATAAAGCAGCCCTCAAAACAGCAAGAGCCAATCTGTCCTGTGGCATCAAAAATGCAAAATGGTCATATCCTCAAAAAATCAACAATCACTTCACAGACAGCAGAGACACACGGAGCCTGTGGCAAGCCATTCAGACCATCACTGACTACAAGCCCCCGCCACAGGCCTGTGATGAGGACACATCCCTCCCCGATGCACTCAACCACTTTTGTTCACGGTTTGAAATGCAGAATGACACACCTGCACAAAAACTGCCCACACCTCCCAACGACCGGGCGTTCTGTCTGTCTCCAGCCGACGTAAGGAAGACCCTATCTAGGATTAACCCACGCAAGGCTGAGGGTCCTGACAACATACCTGGCCGTGTTCTGAGAGACTGTGCTGCACAGCTGACAGATGTCCTAACAGATATCTTCAACACCTCGCTGAGCCAGGCAGTCGTCCCCACATGTCTCAAATCCACAACAATCATACCGGTACCAAAGAAATCACCTGTGTCCTGTCTCAATGACTACCGTCCCATAGCACTGACTCCAATCATGATGAAGTGCATGAGAGGTTAGTCATGCACAACATCAAAACCAGTCTCCCCAACACACTCGACCCGCTCCAGTTTGCATACCGTCCAATCCGTTCTACAGACGATGCAATTTCCTCCACCCTCCACCTGGCTCTTACCCACCTAAATAAAGACTCCTATGTTAGAATGCTGTTCATTGACTTCAGCTCGGCATTCAACACAATAATCCCACAACAGCTCATAAATAAGCTAAACCTGCTGGGCCTTAACAATTCCCTCTGTAACTGGATCCTGGACTTTCTAACTGGAAGACCTCAGTCAGTCCGTGTCGGCAACAACACCTCGAGCACTACAACACTGAGCACAGGTGCCCCACAAGGCTGTGTGCTCAGCCCGCTGCTCTTCACACTGCTGACCCACGACTGCACTGCCAAGTTCAGCTCCAACCACATCATCAAGTTTGCTGATGACACAACAGTGGTAGGTCTCATCAGCAACAATGATGAAACGCACTACAGAGAGGAAGTGGCACAGCTGGCTGAATGGTGTGGCACAAACAACCTGTCCCTCAATGTGGAGAAGACAAAGGAGGTTGTGATGGACTTCAGGAGAAACTCCGTAAGACCCTCCAGCGGACAGTGATCTTTTCTAACAGTATATGATCTGAACACCTCTTATTGGCCATTGCATTCATATGCTCAACAGAATCGTGTGTGATTGGTTATAACGTGCAACACTGTAAAAACACTTGAAAAAGAAATAAGATACAGCACAAGTTGATCTACATTTAATGCCATAAACAACACATTTCTTTCATTGTCATGTTCACTTTATTTGTGACAATCGTAATAGATTTATTTCAACGGTCCCAGGGCATTTTGGACTATCAAGGTCCATGCACACTGAGTCCCAAATTATCGCAGCACAAAGCACTGTATGACAAACAAAGTGCAGAATCAGTTGGTTTATGGAAATTGTTGTTGTTGTTTTTAATATGTATCTCCAGTATTGCAAGCATCAAAATTATATTTTTTAATAAGAGAGAAGACAACGCAATCATCCTCAATGCTTGAAGACTCCATTTTATATTGTTTTAATTAATTGATTAATTAATACAGACTCGAAATACAAAAAATAAAATTTCAACTCAAACTTTCTTGGGGAGACGCAAAATTCTTGAGATGGTAACTCTTTCTTTTTTCTTTCTGGGATTGCAAACATATTGTCAGTAAATTCAAATTTTCATAAAAATGAACCAAAGCTGAGCGAATACATACCTCACAGACATGATACATATATCTATAGAAAGCTTTAAATTATCACTTAACGAAATAAGAAAATTGAAAACAAAAACTCTTTTATTATAATCATAATCAATAAAGATGCATTTCTCTCTAAAGGAGCGTCTAATGAGGAGACGGTGAGTCAGGATCAGCTTCATCCTTGCGACACAGACTCAGAAAACATTAGTTTATTAGTAAATAATTCAAATATCTCCTTACTATTTCCCGCAGACACATTCATGGTTATGTTTGCTGGGGTTTTTCAGCAAGCTTTAGTCTATTGTGTGCATTTGAACACAGAACTATTCAGCTGCTGCGGGACACTAAACACCATCGAGCTGCTCTCAGTCGTGGCACGGTCTCCTGTTGTCTCCACCAGCGCGGTGATTTATTCATCACTAATCGATAGACGTCTACAATATAAAAACAAGGAGAAACCCAAAACAGGCCCGAGGCCCGGCCCGTGTCTGAACTATGACGTGGAAATTAGCCCGAAGCCCGGCCATAGAGGCGTACAAAAGTCGGGGCCCGGGCCGAAATGCAGGGCTCTACAATGATTTCTTGCGTTGTCATCCCGGCGGGAGGTGTGCTAACGGCTTGCAGCAGGTGATTCGGTCGTGCCATTAAACTGCCTTGTGTTCTTTTTGCCATGGTGGCTATATGATGCTAACTGCAGAATGGATTTCAAGGACTGCGCGCACAGATCTACGGCCAACGTTTATATATTTTTTCTACGAATCTTTGAGTTAATGCACTAAACATGAGTGGAATGAATTTGCACCGCAGCGCCCCACACCTTGATGCTCGTGACAAGAATAGCATGTAAAGTTATCTTTATTGAAGTGAATTAGGTTAAAATCGCCGTCATGCATGAATGAATATTTTTGCAATTTTACCCATAATAATCCAAGATGATCACATTACACAAAACTGAAATTGCACATCAAAATAACACATTGTCAATATTTTTTGAGACCCCCCAAAATTTCACAAATCACGTTTTCAGGGGAGCCCATGTCTTATTAAGGGGAGCCGAGCTGCCCCTAGCTCCCCCGTAGTTCACACCCTGACTATGGGTAAATCAACTTTCTTATTACTGTAATATCTTCAGATCTACAAAGAATATCCTCCATTGATTACTCTTTGTAAGCAGTTTTCTTCCATTAGATTGATTTATCTTGCTTCTCTGTATTTGTTCATTCTGCACTAAGGAAGAGTTTTCTTAGACCAGCTTTAAGATAACTCAGAGCATCTTTATTAGCTTCTTCAGCTTCAGCTTTTCTCCTCATTTCCTCCAGGTCTCGGACCCAGTGTATTTTCCCAGCTTCCCTCACTCTGGGGATGAAGAAGTCGAGATGCTGAAGAGTGAAGGCAGAGTCTGGTTTTAATGCGATCTGAGACAGATGCTTGATGTTATTGTAAGCATCGGACAGAAGATTTGACTTTTGGTCCTCAATCTCTTGCAGGTCCCAGTCAAGATGATCCATTATAACTGCAAACCTTTTGTACTCTTCTTGAGCTTTTTCATATTCCTTTTTAAAATCATCATATTCAAGCATTATGCTCGTGTTTCTGATGACGTATTTCTTGTTTTCTTTGACGTGTTTGCTGTGATGACACTTCCTTGTGCATACGGTGCAGAAGCCGTTTTTCATGACTTCACATTTGCTGGGATTAGAAACCCACCAGCAGTCAAACTCATGACAGTTTTCCTCACAGACGGTGCAGGTCGTCGCCTTTCTGTGCTTCCATGACTTGCTCTCAATGGGCACCTTCATTTTAATAGGCCTTCTGATTTTAATACTAAAGTTTTTACGCCTGTCAATATTTTCCTTATTTATTCTCATTGCATCCTGAATCTGAAGTTTTTCAGCCTTTTTCATCTCTTTCTCTTGAACTCGCAGCTGTAAGTTGCTGATGTATGCTTCAAATCGAATGCGCTCGATCAGGACATCTGAAGTCAACTCTAAACAGCCTCTGTTCTGTTCATCCAGAGACTGAAGGAAGTGCTTCATGGCTTTCACACTGTCTTCCCAGGCATCTCTTTGAGCACGAATCTGACGACGTTCTGCTTTGTCACGGGCGTCAGTCTGCCGGTTGTTGAATAAGAAGTAAACAGGTTGGCCTTTTTTGTCTCGTCTGCAGGGGATTTTAGCTTTATTAATGGCGCTGATGACATTTTTGGGTGCCATACCATCGGAGTGTGTGATTAAAAACACAATGTTGTTCACAATGTCTTTTCCAAACAAAGACAGCATTGAACTGAAAATGTAATGCTGCCGGTCTGAGAGACGATTCTTAGATGCTTGAATCACAAAACACACGGCGTCAACTTCACAAACTCCATCATTGCTCTGAAACAGAGTGGCTAAATTCCCGGCAACTTCCAGATCTTTGTCCAGTCCTCTAGTGTCTCCGTAGCCTGGAGTATCAATGATGGTGAGCGATATTGGACTCATTACATGAAAGACCTCATACATGGTGATTTCAGAGGTTTGTGATTCTGATTGATCTCTTTCTTCTTCTTCTTCTGTGATTTCAAACCATTCTTCATCCTCAAAAGTCACATCCAGTAAATAGTTGAGCATTGTGTTGATGAGCGTCGTCTTGCCGGTGCCGGTCTCTCCCACCAGCAGAACTATTTTGTTTGGTTTACTGGTGTCTTTTATCCCATAAGTCCATTTTCTGACTTTCCCATAATCATCAAGCACTTTTCTCTCTGTGTGTAGACGAAATAGTTTTGGAGGCCCTCGGTGAATCAGAGTTGATCTGCTTAGTGAAAGGCCTGGCTGTCTGTAAAATATGAAGGCTAATATTTGTCAGAATATTTGTGTTGCAAGAATGTAAGACTTGAAATACTCATGAAGTCATTGAAACCATCTAAATGCAGTTTACGTTTAAAAAGCTGCCTTATGCTCGGATGTTTTATATCATTTAAAGTGGTTTTGATGCAAACACTTGATAGAGCATACACTAGTATGTGCGAAGGCCATTTTTAACTGCATAACTACTCTGTACGCTCAGCTTGCAAATCAAATCAAATCAAATCAAATCACTTTTATTGTCACATCACCACAGCACATGTGCCTTCGTGAGTGAAATTCTTGAGAGCGTGCTCCAGACAGTGCAGAAACAATTTACATATAGACATTACCATACATACGTACAGACTTATACAGATGACAATGTGTAATATACACATACGTATACTCAGTACACACAGTGTACTATTAGACAGACATACAGTTACCGATACACATTATACACCGTATGTAGTACACATTCTACGTTATATACACACAGTAATATGCGAAGATGCAGCAGATTATATATAAACCGGATGTGCAAATGTCATGGATGTGCATTGGATGGTATCCAGTGCTGGCAAAAAGATTGTTGTATTTGTGCAGTAGTGTACTGGTAGTCCAGTTTGAACTGTATTGGAATTAAAGTGCAGTGCGTGGTATATTGTAAAGTGGGAGTGTGCTGTAGGGTGTATTAATTTCGACTGTTCATTAGCCTGATAGCCTGAGGAAAAAAGCTATCCCTCAGTCGGCTAGTGCGGGATCGGATGCTGCGGAGACGTCTTCCTGAGGGCAGCAGAGAGAGCAGTCTGTGGGACGGGTGGCTGGAGTCACTGATGATCCTCCGGGCTTTCTTTATACACCGCCTGGTGTAGATGTCCTGGAGGGAGGGAAGCTCACCTCCAACAATGTGACGGGCAGTTCGCACGACCCTTTGCAGAGCTTTGCGGTTGCCAGCAGTGCTGTTTCCAAACCAGGCGGTGATGCAGCCTGTCAGGATGCTCTCCACAGTGCAGGTGTAGAATGATCTGAGGATGCTGGGGCTCATTCCAAACTTCCTCAGCCGTCTCAGGAAGAAGAGGCGTTGGTGTGTCTTCTTCAGCACTGCATCTGTGTGAGCGGACCATGTGAGATCCTTAGTGATGTGAACACCGAGGAATTTGAAGCTGTTTACTCGCTCCACAGGTGTCATGTCGATGGTGATGGGTGTGTGTTCTCTGCTCTGTCTCCTGAAATCCACCACCAGCTCCTTGGTCTTGTCGATGTTGAGTGAGAGGTGGTTCTCTTGACACCATTTAGTCAGGGTTCTCACCTCCTCTCTGTAGGCCGTCTCATCGTTGTCAGTGATCAGGCCTATCACCGTTGTGTCGTCAGCATATTTGACGATGACGTTGGAGCGGTGTGTTGCTGTACAGTCGTGTGTGTACAGGGAGTACAGGAGTGGGCTGAGGACGCAGCCCTGAGGAGCACCAGTGTTGAGGGTCAGCGGGGATGAAGTGTTGTTGCCCATTCTGACCACCTGACATCTGCCTGTCAGGAAGTCCAGGATCCAGCTGCACAGAGATCCGTTTAGTCCCAGAGTCTGGAGCTTCTCAACCAGTGTGGCAGGCACTATGGTATTGAATGCTGAGCTGTAGTCCACAAACAGCATTCTCACATAGGTGTTCTTATTTTCCAGGTGGGAGAGAGCAGTGTGCAGGGTGAAGGCAATAGCATCGTCTGTGGAACGGTTTCTGCGATATGCAAATTGTAGGGGATCCAGTGAGTCAGGCAGCACAGAGCAGATGTAGTCTCTGATGAGTTTCTCAAAGCACTTGCTGAAGATGGGTGTCAGAGCAATGGGCCTCCAGTCATTCAAGCATGGGATTTTATTTTTCTTTGGAATGGGCACAATGGTGGATTTTTTGAAGCATGCGGGAACCACAGACAGAGAGAGGGAAAGGTTAAAAATGTCTGTGAAAACCCCGGCCAGTTGGAATGCGCATGCTCGGAGCACACGGCCTGGGATGCCATCGGGACCCACAGCCTTGCGGATGTTCACCCGTCGGAAGGATCGGGTTACATCTGCGACAGAAAAGGAAAGTGCGCTCGCCTCTTCTGCTACAGCCGCGGGAGCGCGCTCTGTGTGGGCGGTGTTGTGAGCCTCGAAACGAGCATAAAAGTGATTAAGTTCGTCCGGTACAGAGGCGGCAATGTTCACAGTAGCTGGTTTATTCCCTCTGAAATCTGTGATGTTATTGATACCCTGCCACATGCTTCTTGCGTTGTTGGTTTTGAATTGTTCTTCAACTTTGTTTTTGTATTGTCGTTTGGCAGCTTTGATTGATTTCCTGAGATCGTAACTGGCTTGTTTGTGATCGTCAGAGTTTCCGGATTTAAAGGCAGATGTCCGCGCTGACAAGGCTGCTCGAACATCGCTGTTAATCCACGGTTTTTGGCTGGGGTAGATGCGGATTGTTTTTGTCGGTACTACATCCTCTACACACTTCCTGATGAAACACGTTACAGTATCTGAGTACGCCTCTATGTCGTCATCAGACGCTGCCCGGAACATGTCCCAGTCCACGTGATCAAAACAGTCCTGTAGTATAGCGTCTGATTGGTCCGACCAGCATTGAATTGTCCTGAGGGCGGGTGCTTCTCGTTTCAGTTTCTGCCTATAAGCAGGCAGGAGCAGAACGGAAGAGTGATCCGATTTGCCGAAAGGTGGGCGGGGGAGCGATTTGTAGGCGTCCCGGAATGGAGAGTAGCAGTGATCAAGTACACGATCACCACGCGTGTTGATGGTGATGTGTTGAAAGTATTTTGGAGCTATTGTTCTGAAGTTGGCTTTGTTGAAGTCCCCCGTAACAATAAACGCTGCGTCTGGGTACGCGGTTTCCTGCTCGCTTATATTCCCATACAGTTCCTTGAGTGCCTGGTCTGTGTTGGCTTGAGGGGGAATGTAAACAGCTGTGATTATGATCGCTGTAAATTCCCTCGGTAGCCAGAATGGTCGACACAGAAGCATATGAAATTCCAGATCAGGGGAGCAGGAGGATTTAATAGAGTGTAGGTTCCTTTCATCACACCACGAGTTGTTGATAAAGAAACAGACGCCCCCGCCTCTGCTTTTCCCTGTGAGCTCTTTCGTTCTGTCCGAGCGGTGCACGGAGAACCCCGTAAGCTCGATGGCTGAGTCTGGAACCACTGCAGACATCCAGGTTTCTGTGAGGCAAATAATGCAGCAGTCCCTTGTTTCCCGTTGGTATGAGATGCGTGCCCGCAGTTCACAGAGTTTGTTGTCCAGTGACTGAACGTTAGCCAGCAAAATAGTTGGGAGAGGAGGTCGGAGGGGACGGCGTCTGAGTCTGACAAGGACGCCGGCTCTCTTCCCCCTTTTCCGGCGGCGTTTCCTCGGTCGCGATCGTGCGGCCCAGACAAAGGGCTCTGATGCGGTGTCTGTAAACAAGGCGCCGGCGTTCAGGAACTCAAAGTCCGGTTTGCGTTGCGCGACGAAGGAACCAATGTTTAAAAGCGTGTGTCTATCGTAGACAGTTATACTGACAACATCTAACACGTGAAACAACAAAATAACAAATAAAACATAAGAAACATAAGAAAAACTGCAGAGTTTTCTTGGAGCTCGCAACACGGCTGCCATGCTCGGCGCCATCTTGGTCCTGGAGATGGCCATCTTGTATATGCATCTTGATGGTTTTGCACTAATTAGCTATTCCACAAGCTGACAGCACAGAACCAAGCAGTTAAACAAAAGAAGATGTGACCCAGTGAAATGGAAAAGAGCACAAGATCTGAAAACGTTAACTTTTTAAGCCTGTCGGGACTTGAACACACCATACATGTGTGAGTCTTGAAGTACAATTTACTTCATTTTGCACGCCTATATTTGAAGTCAAATTTAAGTATGGAATTAAGTGAAATGTACTTAACTAAGTTATGTAAAATTAGCAAAGGAAATAAGTCAATTTAACTTGTTCAGTTGGAGTTTGATCAGTAATTTGTTCTTAATTATTTTGAGTTTACCCTGCAGTACTCAAGTAGCCTACATTTCGCTCAGACACCGTTTTTAAACTTTACTCAAACATAGCACTGAAAAAATGGCAATGAAGCATGCGGTTCACTTATAATCATGTACAGAGACAGCAGACAGCTCGTTATTCCTTCTAAGGTAATATGTTTATTCACTATACTTATTAACTGAATGAAAACAGAATACTCAGCACATGATACACAATGACAGTTACAATCAATGAGTAGATTTGAGTATGAATGGGTCATTTTGAGTAAAAACAAAACGAACTGCAGATGTGGCAAAACAGCAAATTACTTAACCTAACAAAAACATCGACCATAAAACAGTGTAAATCTCCAAACAATTTACCTTATTAATTATTCATGCCCAAGTGCATGATGGGAACAACAGGATCATGACTTTGATATTTACTTAAACAATCTTTGTAAAAATAACAAACAATTCCAAGTAAAATATACTTCTAAGTTTAAACTTTAAATTCTACAAGCTTAAATTGAGTACTAATACTGTATTTACTCTTTTTTTATTGTTTTATTTTGCCTGAAGTAAATTATTTAATGAGTCTTGGTGATTTAGAGTCTAACTTTATTTTTGTTTTGGTGAAGTGAGTCTTGAAAATGGCCAGAGTTTGCCTCGAGTATAATAATGGACCTTCCTGTTGAAGAAACAGATGATTTCAAAGCTCACCTTAAACTCATGTTGATCGCTGGAATGAATGTGAGACCTTCAGTTTCACTCTCTAGCCTTCCTACAACAAAATCAGTTATTCATTTGTGTACAGCACTAATTATATACATATATTATATCATTATAAATAAAACATTCTTAAAGACACTTTAATCATTGATATTTCTACAGCTGTTTCTAAAGCTGTGACAGAAATGGGCCTACTGGTTAATTTAGCGTGCAGGCACTGAAGTCCCTCCCAAACGAACATGTCTTTAAAGGGCTGGTTGGCCTGATTGTGTTTATGGGGTGCAGTGTTACATGTGTTTCATTTGTTTTTTAAAAACACGTATATTTCACATAGGCTAATGCACCTTTATTCTACACCGCACTGTCCGTTCTCTTAGCTACACTGTTTCAGGAACTGTGCTTTGAGGTAGGAGTTAGATGTAGTTAAAGTTAGATCTAGTGTTGCTTAAATATCTTTGTTACTCACGCAGGGTGGTATATGGTATAGTGATATAAATGTATGGTACAATCTAAGACCTTATTATGGCGGATGTATCTTGTCCTTTGTGAAGTTCTGCAGACACAATAACTATTGTCCAGAAAGGCAAACGCAGAATGTGTCCCTAACGTGCTGTACTGCTCATTTTAGGCTTTTTATTACAACAATGTAAACTAATTTTCCAGTTGAATTGCTGCAGATCTTTGTGTGTGTGTGTGTGTGTGTGTGTGTGTGTGAACAAAATGATCTTTTTCTAATGCTAAATGTTTAATTTTTCATTGCCATAAACTACAATGTCATGGCTGCCTTTAGCGTAATACAGCATTTAAAATAAATCTAAAGAAAAAGAAAATTAGAAATGAGATGAGTAAAGATTTTCAGTCTTCTTTGGTCATATTAAGGTTGCTGATCATTCTGACCATGACTGTAGATTATTCCATAACACACAAATGATTATAAGAGCAAACGTTTTGGTGACACGTTATTGTGATAATCCACTTTAGACATCATTCTACTAACAGTAAGTAACTTTGCAACTACATGTCAACTAGCAGTTAGTAGGCTATTAATAAACTGTCTGCTTAATATCTTCTAACACTTTATTTTGATGGGTCACAAAACATACAGACTAAGAAATTTTGAAAGTATATGTCCACTTATTCTACCAACCCTAAACCTACCCTAAGTCTACTCTGAGAGTTAGTACACATGTAGTTGCTAATGAATGAGAATTAGTTGATAGTAGTTGCAGTTATTTATAGTTAGTAGAAAGTCTAAAGTGGACTATCAAAATAAAGTGTGACCAACTTTTTCTCTTACCTCCTCAGAGAAAATGCTCCTGGAACAGTGAATAATCCAGAAGAGAAGAGATATTTTCAGTCTCAGAACCAACGATTTTTGACAACCATGAAAAAAACGATGATTATTCAGAAATGTATTATAAGAATTATGGCATATAAGGTGCTCAACCAGAATGAAATGATATTCATCCTTACCTCACCCATGCTAAGGAAACAACCTTTGTACTCATCAGAGTGGATTTTGTGGACAGATAAGATTACTCATTATATATATCTGTGTGTGTGTAGATATATATTTTCAGTGCTGTGCAAATGCATTTTTGGTGCACTACAATATAATTTATAACAAAACATGCAATTTGATTGCAAATATTGTCTCATGTTGTCAGTCATCACTTGAACATGTTTTCTTGGTCTGGAGGTATACTCAAATACTTTTTCTAAACCCAATACAAAGCTGCATCATGGATGAATCATATGTTTTTAATGAATAGTGACTATATTTACTTAATATATTTTGATCAAACTCCTTATTGGGGATCTTTTTGTTCTATTACTCTAAAAATCATGACGGGTCAGATAGGCTCATTCACCCATATAGTCATAAACATAATCATAAACCGAATAAAAAAAGAATACTAAGGATCAAAGGTTAATTTTGAAAGATAGTATACTGCTTTGGAACAACTTGAATACATTCATTTTACACAGGGTCCAAAGTTAAACCTCACCAAAAGATAAATGCAAGTAAAAGGAAGTTATAAGATACTACAACATATTACATATTCACTGAACTGTAAGAAAGATTCATAGCCTCACTGATGGAATTGGTGCAAGTAATAGGGAAGTCGTGGCCTAATGGTTAGAGAGTCGGACTCATAATCCAAAGGTTGTGGGTTCGAGTCTCGGGCCGGCAGGAATTGTAGGTGGGGGGAGTGAATGTCCAGTGCTCTCTCCACCCTCAATACCACGACTGAGGTGCCCTTGAGCAAGGCACCGAACCCCCAACTGCTCCCCGGGCGCTGCAGCATAAATGCTGCCCACTGCTCCGGGTGTGTGTTCACGGTGTGTGTGTGTTCACTGCTGTGTGTGTGTGCGCGCACTTTGGATGGGTAAATTTAAGTATGGGTCACTTTCACTTTCGTCACTTAAATCAGATAAGGTTTGATTTGACCTTTAAAAGGTTGTTTCTCTCTCTCTCTCTCTCTCTTCCGCCATGTGGTTACGCCCATGATTGTTTCATTTACAACATTTGATGCATGTGGAATTAGAAGAGCACAAATTACAAATATTTGATAGGAGTAATAGTGTTAACAATGGTAAGGATGATGCAAATACAGAATGAAAAGACAGGATGGATTTCAAAATGTTTCACAGGAGCCAAATTTTAAAAGGGAGATTATAAATAATTCTGTTTATTCATTTTAATGCTTGCTGGACAAGTCGTTAATGAGGTATCGTTAATAAGGTATAAGTTGGACATTTTGATTAATATCAATTAATCATATAAATATTGAATCTTAAGAATGACTCCCTAAAAGCTAATATTAGAATAATAGTTCTAAAGTTACTACAGTACTGTAATAAAAAGATGCCCCGCCTCCATCAAAACCCTTTCTCATCTGATCTGCACAAATCTCGTAAGTGACCTGTTGTGATCTCAAAAAGTGAGTTTTCACCAAAAGGTGAGCAGTTTGCATCTATGACATATGATCATTTACACTCAATGTTATTGCATACTGTTTTATAATGTACTACAGTATAAATATCTGCCACCTAACTACTATTTACACACCTGTTGCTAAAGAAAATGCTATTTTAGAGTAAACTGAATTGATCATTATTTGCACAATACTTAGTGTAACTAGAATATATCACTTTTTCCACTTAGTGTAAGTGCCAACAATATCATTAAAGACAGCTCAGTGCTGATTAAGTTCTGTCCAATATGTATATTTAATCAATTATGAAATGAGTTCATATGGGCAATATAGCATTGTTTACGAGTATGAAGCCTTTGTAAAGGAACGGTTAGCACATTGCTTTATAAGGTAACAAGCTGTGCTGAATTAATATTCAGTGTTTGTCATGTGACAGCATGGGCTACTAGTCTGAAAACTTTATTGCTAATTGAATACTGTTTCACACACTATTCTTTAAAGTATACACTGTGTACTGGGCAGTAAGCAGTCAGCAAGTGTGCCATTTCAAACACGGCCACTGAAGTGATCATGTGCTGCACTGACCAACCAAGTGCTCACAAGATTGTCATGTTGCTGGTGCAATGTTTAGCTATCACAGATTGTCTTCTGATGTAGATGCAGTCAAACTTTGGAGCGCTTAGATTAGCGAGCAGGGTCCTGGCAGATCACTAGGACCTGTCGATACCCTGTCAGATATTCCTCCCATTAAAACAGTAGGAAGTACAATTTGATAACGAAAAATGCTACCAGTCAAATTATGATTTATTAATGTCTACACCTACCACAACCCTAAACCTACCCTTACAGTAGTGTATACAGTAATTATGTGTTATATTTGCGGTTGTGGCTAGAAGGGATACAGCTCCCGGAAACCAACAATAAACATTTTTAGATTGTGTTATTAATGTCTAAACCTACCCCACCCCTAAACCTACCCTTACAGTAATGCAGATGCATGAAATATTGTTGTTCAGCGTGAGAAGAAGGATGAAATATTGATGTGTGCATGCGCAGTAAGCCCCGGGAGGAAAACCTGACGGGCAGGATCAAATGACACCGGTCCTCACAGACCCTATTTGAGAGTAAAGTCAACATGTTTCAAGAATTAAATTGTAGCGATTAGTTAGAATATTTTGAGACTAAAGCCTATATTGCAAATTGACAGAATTTGTAAACTGAGACTTTGGAATTTCGCAATATAGGCTATAATTTCACAATTTAATACATTTAATCTCATAGTTGCTACAAATTAATTCTCATAATTTAGAATACACTTAAAATATTTTGACTTTATTCTTTAAATATTTAGATTTGAATCTTGTAATCTTATTTATTTAGTTTTTAACGTGGCACTAAAACGCCGTCATACTATCTGTGAATCCTGAAAAATACAATGTATCAGTTTCCACAAATATATTGTGCATCTGTGTTCAACATTAATAATAATCAGAAGTGTTTGTTGATCAGTATATTATTATGATTTCTGAAGATCATGTGACACTGAAGACTGCAGTAATGATGCTGAAAATACAGCTGATCACAGAAATACATTACAGTTTAACACATATTCACAGCTGCTTTACATTAGAATAATATTTCATAATTTTTACAGTATTTTTTATCAAATTAATGCAGTCTTTGTGAGTGAATTCTTTCAAAAATATTAAATTAATTACCAACCCCAAAATTCTGGACATTGTGTAAATAAATATATATTCTGTAAAACATAAGTGACCCGGGACCACAAACCAGTCATAAGGGTCATTTTACAAAATAAATAAAAACTATATTAAGATTATATTTATAATCTGAAGCTGAATAATAATATTTCCATTGATGTATGGTTTGTTATGATTGGACAATATTTGTCTGAGATACAACTATTAGAAAATCTGGAATCTGAGGGAGCAAAAAAATCTAAATATTGAGAAAATCTCCTTTAAAGTTGTTCAAATGAAGCTCTTAGCAATGCATATTACTAATCAAAAATGAAGTTTTGATATATTTACGGTAGGAAATTTACTAAATATCTTGATGGAACATGATCTTAATATCCTAATGATTTTTGTCATAAAAGAGAAATGTATAATTTTGATCCATACAATGTATTGTTGGTTATTGCTACAGATATACCTGTGTTACTCATGACTGCTTCTGTGCTGCAGGGTCAGATATATATCTGTTATCAGACTGAGAAACAGACGCGGACGCTTCTGTAGGAATAACTAGTGTTGTAGTCCAGACCTAATCTGAGACAAGACCGGTCTCGAGTAGCACAGCACTAGAAATAACGACTGGGTGATCAATGAAACACACGCAGACACGTTTCAGCATCAGTATATATATTTACAGTCCAGAAGCAGAACATCACAACACACGTCAGGGGTCAGAGGTCAGGGGTCGTGTCCGTGGTAGAATCTGGACAGGAAGTCAGCGGGACGCTGGGTCTCGGTCTCGTGGAAGTAGCGCATGATGTGCGTCTTCTGCTTCCAGACGTTGATGGTCTCCTCCAGCTCCATCTTCCCCTGCAACACAGGAGCGAGCGGTCAGCTCACAGACGCTCATGCTAGCAGACGCTAGCACGCTAACACGCACCTTGATGACCAGCATGTCGATGACGCGCGGGTCGGTCACGTGCTTGTTCCTGTCGAACATCTCCCGCAGCTTGTCGTGGCCCTGCCGCGCCGTGATGTCCAGCTGGAACGTGTGCACTGCAGTAATAATAACAGTAATGACCTCTCTCTCTCTGCGTGTGTTCTGGCCGTTTATAACGATCATCAGGCCATATTCAGCCGAGGGAGGTATTCTGCTCATATCATAAAGATTCTGATGGTCTGCTGGTCAGATTCATCTTTTATAACAAGTTTAAACTGGTTTTACATTTCATGAGCATTTTAACCTTTATAAAGCATTTTTCCTAAAAGTGTCCGTTATCTTTTAAGTCCTATTCTTATATTTAATCAGTGAATTAGTGTAAGAAGGCATTTGGGCTGTTACCAAGCAAATTACATGACTATTTCAAAGATATTAAATAATAATCTTTCAGCAATATAATATACATGAATAAAATATTATTTCAGTTATGCAAACAGAATTAAATTCTGCTGTGAAGCAGTTTCGAGTTCAGTTCCAGCTTTAGTCAAACATCCTCTTCCATCACAGACCAGATCAGAACACATTTCATCTCAATACTAATTCAATATTTGAAAAGTGGAAATAAAACATCTAATTAATAATAGTTTTATATATGCTATGCCTTCCCAATAAAATAAAGTGGCATTCATCTAATATACATATATATATTGATAGATAGATATACAGATACACTATATTGCCAAAAGTATTGGCACCCCCTTCAAATGAACATGTTTGACTACTTTAGTCATTTCTATGAGTACAAATCTTAATGTTTAAGCATATAATGATATTCTGGTGAATTATGTGTTTCTAATTTTATAGCAACAGTTTGTACAGAACCCTTTTCTCTTCTAACATGACAGTTGTTGTTGTTTTCTCGTGTGTCTGACCTTGACTCGGTTCTCTCTGTGTGTGTGTGTGTGTGTGTCGTACCTGTGCTAGGCACTTCTCGGTACCAGGCCCGGTAGAGCTCGCGGGCCCTGCGCCTGGCTTCACTCAGGTCGCGGCTGAAGATCGGTTTAACGACTTTAACGGCGGCGGCTCCGGAGCGAGTCGCTGCGCTGGACGCCATCATTAACCTCCGCCGCTGCTCTGCGCATGCGCGACTCCGCTGCGCTTCAAAGCCGACGCACCGCCGCCTCCTTCCGGTGCGGAGCGGTACTGCGCAGTCAAAACATCCGGAGCAGTCTGTAGCGGGCATTTCCATCATTTAATCGACAATTTACTGTGCTAATTTTATAATTAGCATGTCACATTTACCTTTTCATGTAGGTTTACAATAATCACATCTGACCGAATAATAATAAAAAAGCATGAAGTTTATTCGTGATGTATGTGTTTCTATATCAGAAGCGTGTGTTACCGCACGATGATCGCTGAAGCACGAGGAACTGGAGGGATCGAGTAATAAACACACATTTCGGGTTTTGTCCTTAGTTTGTGAGTGATCTGAAGAGATGATTGAATATAAAACACTAAACATGTTCGATCAATGCCTGTCAGTCACCGAAGGCCTCAGCAGCACTTAAAACTGCTTAAAATAACTAAAACATTCAGATAAGCTACAAGAACTTAGAAAGAAGGCATTTCTTATTTTAACGCATTTTTTTGTCCATTTGAAAGAGTTGTTTTGGAAAACTGGGATATTTAAAATAACTGACTTCTTGAACTGGACAAATCATCATCTAAAAATAAATATCTGATGTTTAATGGAAAACCTATGATGCCTCTGAATGATGTTCTGGATAATGAGTCAAAAACAGCCGTTCAGACAGATACAAATCCACTCAGATGATGGTAAACACGCTGTAAATGAAGTCTTTATCACTGGTTAGTTAATCACCGCCACATTAACTCATCTCTGCCAGTTATTAACACACAACTGACCCGTTCTGGTTTAGTTTCGATGGCAAACAGTCAATCTACCACGACTCTTAACGATTCACTTCTGATTATTCATGACTTCAGTTCAGCTTTGTGGAGACAAAACATGAGACAAATGTAAAGAACAATCAGCCAAGAGTCCAGAGACCAAAGAACCCATGTTTTATTAGTCCTAGTATGATATGTTTACATAAGCGTTAAACTCTAAAATTAAATATGACAAGAAACGCAAACATCTTTTAAAAAACACTGGCTCATTAAAGCAAAGCTCTGTTTTTGTGGCACAAAGGCAGTCGCTCACACACACACACACTCTTTCTCTCACACACAGGAGCAGGAGGCACATAATCAGATATTAGTTTGGCAGATAAACCCAGTGAGACTCTGATTATTCATACATGTGTGTGTGTGTGTGTGTGTGTGTGTGTGAGACGTTCCAGTTCTGTTCCCAGGAGTCAAACACAGAGAGATGTGAGAAAGTGCAGAAGCATTTGTTCCAGTGTGCCGCAGCTGATTGGCCGGTGGGAACGGCTGCAGCTGATTGGGCAGAAATGAAGGCACGTGTGTGAGGCTCCTCCCTTCAGGAGGCGTGTGTGTGTGCGCGAGTGTGTGTGTTGTCGGTCTGCTGTCCATCGTGCAGTGCGCTCAGTGCCAGTCTCAGGTGTTCTCTCAGCGTCTCGGCCTCGCGCTCGCTGCGGCTCTTCATCACGCTCAGCTCCTCACACACCTCACGGTAACGCTCGCACACGCTGCTCTTCTCCTGACACACACCAGAGAAACATGTTACACACACGAGAGAAACACACATTACACAGGGAAACACACACAAAACAAGCCTTACACACAAGAAACACTACACACACGAGAGAAACACACACGTTACACACACTCACACGGGAGAAACACACGTTACACAGCGAACACATGCGTTACACACACACACACACACACACACACACAAAACAAGCCTTACACACAAGAAACACGTTACACACACGAGAGAAATGCACATTACACACACACAAAACACGTTACACGAGAAACACGTTACACACACGAGAGAAACACACGTTACACATGACAGAAACACACGCATTACACACAGACACCAATAGAAATGTTCCACACACACCGGAAACACGTTACACAGAGACACCCACACCCACATGTACACAAACACACAGGAAACACGTTACACTCGGGAAATGAGTTACACAAGACATTCACGCATTACACAAAGACAGACACTGCATTACACACAGACACATGCAAGAAACACGTGTTACACACAGGGTGTTACAACGTGTTACACAGACACACAGAAAACACCTGTTACACATGGTAAACACGTTACAAATGGACACAACAGGAAACATGTTACACATGTTGTGTAACACACTGACACACCGTTACACACGGACATTATGGCAAACATGCATTACATACACAAAATATATTACACAGGGGAAACATGTTATATATGGTCACAGACGTTACACTCTCTCTCTCTCTCACACACACACACACACACACACACACACACACACACACACACACACACACACGTTACCGTGGTGAGGAAGTGCAGCTGGTTGCGGAGGCTGCTGAGCTGCTTCTGTAAGTACTGCAGTTCGTTCTCTCTCACACGCAGCAGCACCTGCCACACACACACACACACACACACAGACACACACACAATCAACACAGAGATGAAAAACAACACAGCAGGCGTCTGATTTCAAGTGACTTCAGAATATCCCTGAACTGATCAGGAGCAGCCAGGAGGATGATCACCTCACTTCCTGTCCTTCATGAACATCTGATCCATTACATAATCAACAAATCATTGCTGAGGAACATGTATAATCTGTGTTCTCTTATTCACTTGTAGTGCTTGTTTTGTGTTTTTGACAGCGCTCGGCTAATAGGGCTGGCTACTGACAGATTTCACAAATACATTTGATTCAGAATCACAAGCTCTTGATTCAGTTTGATACTGATCTGTCTGGATATGTGCGACATGTGACAGAAACACATTATAGCGAGTGATAGAGAGTCACTGCATCACCTGTGTCTCACACCATGACCTCTCAGTGCTGTCAGTCCCTCCGTCTGACCCTTGACCTGTGACCAGAGACCGAATGACCTTCACCTCCTCCGACAGACGCGCCTGGAGGTCCTACACACACACACACACACACATTAATACTCAGAGATGCAAACAGGTAAAGCCTGGTACACACCAAGCCGACACCGACGAACTAGTGTCGACGAAAGCAGACTGCGGGGTCGGCTCACGTCGGCAGAGAGACTGGGTCCAAAGTTGCCCTGACACACCAAGCCAACGCTCAAGTAGCACGTCCATTCTGCGCCTTTCTCACGCACTGGTTCGCCAGCTGAACAGCCAATCAGAATGATCAGATGGCCCAACGAGCTCCAACGCCGATTCAACATGTCGAATCGGCCGAAAAAAAGGCAACGAGGACCAACTTCAGCCGACGGCGTGGAAAACACTGAGAAAACTTAGTCAGCCAATGAACAAAAACTGCCCCACGGCCGACCATCGGCTTGGTGTGTACCGGGCTTAAGGGGGAAATTACTTATGCCCATATGTACTTACTACTTACTTCAAGGTATTTTATAAAATGTTTTGTACCTTATATGTCCAAAACAGTAATGTTTCACAAAAAAGAATTTTACCAACTCATGATTGAATACATTTGATGAAGTGCTATGCAAGATATTGAAGACAATATTGGCTGATTACACAGCAATGCTGACCTAAAATGCTAAATGTTTGCCCTCTCTCTCTTCACCATTCCCACATCTCTGACCCTTTTTGAACATAGATTTTGAATTAAAGAGTAAAGAAAGTTGTGCAAAACTTACTGAAACAACCAATTCTTTATTTACACTTGCATTTCTTTCGGTCTCACTAACCAAGAAATTTATTTGTAAAGATTGTTCTTGTTTAGAGATGCACTGATTGCAATTTTCTTGACCGATTACGATTTTTTGGAAGTGTGACCTGCCGATGCCGTTTTTTTCCAATTCCCTTTCTAAGAACTATAATTGACAGCATATACAAAAAAAATCTATGCAAATTTCAACAAAAAATTATTTACATAAAAGAAATGATTAAACAGCACAATTCCCCCAATCTGGAATAAGTTACAGATGTTCTCTCACTTAAACTCTCAAAATAAAGTGCTCTGTGACTGGAAAGAGGAAGAAATAGCTTAAACTTAAAATGAGTTGCAGTATGTAACAAAACAGATGTCATGTCCCACTGTTTATAAATGGTCCCCCCCCCCAACCTTATTAAATGTGTCATCTTTCACATCAAATTCTTACTTTGTTTCAATTAATTCCGTTAGCATAATAATAAACTGTAGAGTTGTTACCATTGAACTGAAATGAGTATTAACAAACTCTATCTTTCCACCGCTGAGGAACCAGAAGCTGTATCTGACGTGGCATTAGATGTATTTACAGACTGTTTGATGAAGCTGAGGTGCCATAAATGCATTTACACTGCAACATTTCAAATGCATAAATAATTTTATAAGATTAATGTTTTACATATTTTTTTAAACATACAAATAAATGCTGAAAATATGCAATGATTCTTTTAAATATGACTAAGCCACCAGTAGGTGGCGGCAAGTGTCTGTTTTAATGAGTGAGTTATTTATTCATTCATTCAAACGCCTGACTCAATCAGAAACGAGGTGACTGTCCTTAAGAATGGGCCACTGAATCATTGACTCACTCGATTCGTTCAAAAACGTGGATTCTTCAGTAACGAAACACCGCTGTGTTGCTCAGAGACACACAACAGTTCTGCTGTGGCCCTGATCGGAACCATCTTCATCAGCAAAATTGAGCAAAAACAGTCAATATTTTGTCTACATTTTCATCTAAGTCGCTTAATTTTAACCTTGTTTACTGAAATACTATTGTATAAAATCAGTGTCACATTGCAGTCGGGCTGATCTTGTTATTCGGGGAACCATCATGGCCGTCTAATGTTGCTTACCTAAATCTTCTTTCTTTCTACCGCAGTATACATCTATAAATTTCTGTGAGTTACCTTGTGTGTGTTGTCTCTCTCACACTGTGCACGTGGCTGTGACGTCATTGCCTGCGCGGCTGGCAATACAAGGATCGGCTCAGAATCAGCAAGAAGTGGGACTGACCGGCGGTCACCGATCCAGGCCGGTCATGCCGATTCCGATCACTGGCCAGTTAATCAGTGCATCTGTATTCTTGTTAGTATTGAATTATATTGAATTGTATTAAAAAATTGCTACAAAAACTGTTGAATGAGCTTACATTTGAATATTCCTCTAAGCTTATCTTTTGCACAAAAATACAAAAGTTTTTTACACCTTTGTAAATAATATTTATTTCGAATTGTTTGTGCGATCATGCTTGTCTTGGCATTGATGACATCGAGATATAAAAGATATATAATAAACTGCTTTAAATTTTTCAGGTTTTTCAGTGTTGATTTCCCTCGAGATCCAGAGGCATTTACACTCCTTGTGAGGAAACCTCGATGGTACGGCATTTGGTTTAAACCTATGATTATATCCATCTCCACCTGTAAGCTCTTTCAGTAGCTGTGACCATCATATCAGTATTTTATTTGTGTATTCTGAGTTGTGTTGTGGTCTTTCTTGGTTTTCTTCTTATCTCTCTTCTGGCAATTTTACATTTCAGTGAAGGATTTTCGATCACCTACTGTCCCCTTGAAGCAAGGTGTCCCCCAGGGCTCTGTTCTCAGGCCATTATTATTCATAGTTTACATAATGCCTCTTGGTCAGATCTTATACCGTCATGGTCCAAATTATCACTTTTAAGCTGATGACATCCAATTATACATCTGTACTCCTGCTCTCCCTGGTCAAACTGACAAAATCTCTGCTTGTGTGAACGAAATAAAACATTGGCTTAACTTAAATTTTCTGAAACTTAACATGGACAAAAGGGAGATAATTTTTATTGGAACTCTGTCACTCACTAGCAATATTCCTATTAATTTCACCTGTGAGATTGCTGGTTCTTACATCAAATCAAAAACTGTTAAAAATGTAGGTGTAATCTTCGATTTCTCTCTCTCCTTTCAGGCTCATACTAACTCTATCACCAAATCAGCATTCTTTCATCTACGTCGCATTGCACAGCTCCGTCCCTTCATCAGTGTTAAAGACACTGAATCTGTTACACATGCATTAGTTACATCATGTCTTGATTACTGTAATGGCCTCTTCATTGGTTTACCTGCTAGCTCCATTTCCAGATTACAAGTTTTGTATCTGCTGTGCTTGACTCTTTTCTGCTATATGTTCCCCTGTCTATATAACGCTCTCTTATGTTTCTAATTCTGATTTTACGTTGTTTGTCATTGTCTACCCTTTCAGTGTTTATTATTTTCTTGTTGAACGTACATTGTAAAGCGTCCTTCAGCCCTGGAAAGGCACTATATAAATAAAATAGACTTATTGGTAAAAATAGGAACAGGTAGCAGCAGTATAGCTCACCAAGTGCAACCATTTGACCTCATCGGAATAATGGCACCCCCCAGAGTCCAAAATATGTATAAAAAATTGTGAATTTATCAAATAACACAAATCTTTCATGTGCAGTGTGTTTAGGGCTTTAATACACGGGTTGTTTTTAAGCTTCTGTGTGCTCTGACTGAAGGTTTTGTTGGTGTTTGGAGGTTTTTATGCAGTACCTGGTTGTCTCTCTTCAGTTGCTCCATCTGTGTGTCTTTCTGGCTCATGAGTCGCTCCGTATCCAGACTGTGCTTCTGCGCTTGCTTCAGCTCCACACACTTCTGAGAGTATCGTTCTGACAGAGACGCCAGCTCCCTCCGCAAGGACGCCAGCTCTGCCCTGCACTCACACACAGAGAGATGAGCTCCAGACGCCACTCATGCAGCGCACATGTGTGAGTGTGTGTGTTATGTGTGTGTACTCACTGTTGCTGTTTGTCAGGTGTGTGCGAGTCTGTCCCATGAGTCTCCCTGAGTTGTGTCGTTTTCTCCAGCTCCTTTCTGTGTGCTTTCTGTAGCGCCTCCATCACTGACAACAGAAAAACACTGTTACACACACACACACATCACTGGAGCACTACGGCTAACACTGATCACCACAGAACTGAACTGAACACACACTGGAGGAGTCCAGCAGCAAACACTCTCGTATTCATGCAAACATTGGGACCCTATGATTTCTGTGGACGGAATCCAGTCATAAAGATAGAATTTACTGTATAATGCGGAATGTCACTTTTGAACGGAATTTGCCAAATTTTTAACTAAGAAATCAAAAACGTAATTTACTACAAACATGCTGAAGTGTGCTTGACGCTTGTGTTTTTAGTCCCTGTTGTTTCACTAGTGAAGACATCAATACATGAACATCTCCAGAACTGCTCTCAGAGTCACTTCATGAGCATTTGACCCTTTCATTTGAGAAAAACTATCCTCATATCTCACATACAAACAGAAACCCGTCAAAATAAAAGTGCGGTTTAACTTGAAGAAACGGTGACAGAAATATATTACTTATTGTAGGGCTAATGATAGCTACTGAATTATTATTAAAACATATTTTTAAAGGAATATTTACCAGAGAAGTGATTTACCAGAATGTATTGACCAGAAAAATGTAAATACAGAACAGTATTTATGAAAAGAAATGCGTAAGTAAGTAAATAACAGGCTAGTAACAATTTTTTATAAAATCAGTTATCCAGAGAAAATTTCATGAACCTATTAAAATACAGAAAATTGGTAACAGAAATTGGTAAAAATAACTGAATTTGAGGGGAAATAATATGTATTTCATAGGGCCTTAATTTCATTGTTGAACCTTTAATAAATTGCTGGTAAATTGTGTGTGTTTCATGATTTCAATTAACTAGACATGCTTTTTGATTGTTTACATTTAAGCATAAGAACAGAGTCTAGAAAAACTAAAACAGGGAAAAAACGGAATCCAGAAAATGAAAATGTGCAGACAGTGAAGCTCCGCCCACTATAGAGCGTGCTCTGCAGTGATTGGTCATTACCACGTGCGGTGGCGTCGCTCTCCTCCTTTAGCAGCGCGTCTCGTTCCCGCTCTAGTGCACTGATATGCTGTGAATGCTGCTTCTCCAGCTCCTCCAGCACCTCCCTGTGTGTGCGCTCCATCTGCTGCAGCACCGCCCCACAGCCTGACTCCGCCCCACAGTGCCCCGCCCCCCTCCCCGGTCCCGCCCCTAGCTCTGCCAGCTGCTGCCTCAGAGACGCCACCTGCAGGAGAGAGAGGACAGGCGGAGGTAAAGCCTTCTGCAGGAGGTGCAGGTGCACTGGACAGGAAGTGTGAAACAGGATCATGCACACACACACACACACACACACACACACACACACACAGAGAGAGAAGCACAAATGACTGTGAATAAAGTCTTTCTAAAGCTCATACAGTCATTTGTGCAGGCGATTGTTAATCCTTATAACACACAAGCCTGTTTTCTATTGTGTAAACACAAGCTTACCAAATAGTCATTACTTAATAGCTTTAACCAAAGACATTGTATCTGATAAAACCTTGTGAATGTGTAAACATTTGGACATTTAGCATTTTACCATGTTTTCAACATGTGTTTACCACACTTACAACTTGTTTAATAAAAAAGCCTGGAAATTATTTGAAATTTCTACTATACAACTATATCTAAACCAATCTTATGCAATAAAAATTTTAATCAATTATTTCAATATCATTTATGATATTTATCTGAATATATCATACAATTCATAAAATAATATGAATAATATAATATGACAATTACCAGAATTTAATGAATGTGGATCAAAAACAGCCCAAATTTATGAAAACTACATATCTATTTCTCTGGAATGTTTTCAAACTAAATAGCACATATTTGACAATTATGAAGAAAGTTCTGTTTTGCATGCTGCAATGAAAAAAAATGTGTGAGGAAAAGAGGCTAAAAATATATAATAATAAATATTTTACACATGGACAAACACGGGAATACATATTTTTTTCCCGAATATCGGCATACTGTCATGTGAATAATGTATTTTGATAGCCTTTATGTATTTTCAAAGTTTGGTTCCCACCAAAAAGGTGTTTCTTAATTTTTCAGAATCTTCAGTTCAGAAATGTGTTATATAAGGGTTAACCAGTCTCTCTGTGTTCTATTCAGTTCTCATAAAGTCATTCATGAGAGCAGATAGACTTTATTCACGCACTACCTCCCTCTCCAGCGCCTGATTGGCTGACAGGCCCGACCGCGAGTCCATCGGTGGGAGTGACCTCGTCTCTTTGAGTGGCAGCCGCTCGAACTCCGCCCACTTTTTCGCAATCTCCTCCTCTATTCGTTTCTGTTCCGACTGCTGGCCCGCCCCCTTCCGCGAAAGCACCGCTTCCCACTGGTTGTGGCTGTCATCACGCAGCCGCTCCTGCCATTGGCTGTGCTCTCTCACCTGCCCCTCCCCCGACTCTCTCTGATTGGTGGAGGCAGGGGTTGAAGGCGGGGCTACTGGCGACAGCTCAACATAGTCGAATTTGCGGTGGGTGGGGCTTGCGGTGGTGGCCTCTGATTGGCTGCGGAGGCGGAGGGATGAGGAGCGGGCGTTTTCTTTATCGCTGCTGCAGTTGGGCAGCCTGAAACACATATAAATGGTGCCAATACGAAAAAACACTGACAGAATCACAACTGAAAACAATATAAGGTGTTTTTAATACACTATAATAGAATCAATGAAGAATATTCTGTTAAATATGACATTTGTATACAACAGAAATGAGTAATAAGCATTATTACTTAAATATTTTTAATCATTTGATTAAAAAATGAAAAATAAATGTAAAATAAACAGTACATAATAATATTACTACTGAATTGAAAAAAGTAATAATAGTTATTATTTAAATATATTTTTAAATTATTAAAAGCAACATGAATAATGCTATCACACCATAAAATAAAAAGTATATTATAATTATAAATACTTTATATATTCTGTTGTTTTAAAGAGTTATAACACTACTGTACCTTATTGAGTATTTTAACAATAACAATTATGCTCATTTATATTTTTAGTTTATTGACGAATAATAAAAAGTAACAGAGATAGATCTATTATACTTTGAAATGAGTATATATTAATTAAAAAATATTAAGTTAAATTAATTATTACTGTAATAATTATAAATAATTATTACTTAAATATTACTTCAATTACGGTTATTACTTGAATATTTTAATTTAATTAAACTATACAAATTTATAAATGTTAAAATCATAATTATACTATTATAATGTAAACATTAAATAAGTATTTAACAACAACGTTATTATTTAAATATATTTATTAATTTATAAAAATGAATAAACTACTAACATAATGATACTATTCTACTGTAAAGTATAAATAAGTGTTTAACAACAACAATTATTATTATTTAAATTTTATTTTGTTAAGTTATGAAAATAAATTAATATATTTATTAATTAAAATTCTATTGTATTTTCCAATTAAAAATAATGTAATAATAATAACAACAACAATAAAAAAAATGTATTACTGAACAACGAAATTACAATACTAAATATTTATGGCTGACCTAATTTGTGTGTGTGAGTGCCTGTGTGTGTGTGTGTGTGTGTGTGTGTGTGTGTGTGTGAGAGAGTGTATATGTGTGTGTGTGTGTGTGTGAGCGTCTGTGTGCATGTGTGTGAGAGAGTGTGTGTGTGAGTGTATGACAGTGTGTGTGTGTGTGTGTCTGTGTGTGAGAGAGTGTATGTGTGTGTGTGTGTGTGTGTCTGTGTGTGAGAGAGTGTATATGTGTGTGTGTGTGAGAGAGTGTGAGAGAGTGTATATGTGTGTGTGTGTGTGAGAGAGAGTGTATATGTGTGTGTGTGTGTGTGAGCGT